>NC_069507.1:123370724-123438224 GCF_027579735.1 Bombina bombina
GGTAGGATTGTATCTCCCATATGTCACTAGCTCATGGACTCTTGCCAATTACATGAAAGAAATATATATTAAAATTGTATTCTGATTATTACCGTTCAGAAACCTTATTAGGCTGTGGGACGTCTCCCAAGTTAATAAAAGGAAAAAAACATGAAATATATCAAAGTCCTAATGTTAATAACATGCAAATATACAGATTTTGCTATACATAATATTATACAGTTTCCTCAGATTGTTTAATAACTTCAAGGTTAGATGCTAGTATATTGGGTTCAAATACGATCTCTATGTAGCGATATTCACCAAATAGGAACAAGCCGTTATAGAAAGTCCAAAAGGGTACAGTATTAAAACTGATAATTAGTAAACTAAATAGACTGCTCTTAGTGCCTTGTACGCAGTATTTGTGTTACAAGTATTTAAACGTCGTGTGTCCAGAATTGAACAGTATCTGTAATACACCTTCGGTTAGAGTTACCTTACTCCTTATGCTGATACAGTTTTACTTACAGCTTGTCTGGCTTGATGATTTGTAGTTGAAGATCTGCTCACAACTCGACCAGTATTTCCTCAGCTCCGCCGCATGTACTTGGCGTCTGACGTCACACTCCCCGATGGGAGGAGGCAATGCGAAGGATCCATTGTTATGTGTCCTTTAATGATTGCTTATTTTTCAGCTTATATTTAATAGATAAGAGAAAACTGCCCTTAGTGCTTTGCATGCAGTTATAGTGTAATATAAGCAGACTTTGGGAATCTGTAAGAATCTTGCCAATGATGATGTATATAGATAACCCGGGTTATATGGATGCAATCTAATCCTTAGATTGATAACAGTGTAAATTCATGGGTAAACGCAAGTCACACATCACGACGCGTTTTGCTCTATACAGAGCTTTATCAAGATGCTTGTGACTTGTAGTTTGATTCCTTTTATGTGTCCTACTTGATCCTGATTTGTCAGTACTTGATTGTTATTAAAGGTGGAATTATTGTAAGGTAACTCATGCCGGTGTCTGTGTTCTTTCCTGATGACTTATTTACTGATTTAAGGTGGAAAGTTCTTTGTATGATCCCTTCTGAATTTTGTTATAACATATGTAGTGATATTATGAAAAGCAGTTACATTCAGACATAATAGCCAAAAAATTCAACATTCTATTGATATTGTTGTTACAAACTGCTTTAAGACAGCTCTTAAGTTGTATATGATTAAGAATAAAACCTGAACAGTTAAGTACTCAAATAATACCGTATTATTAAAAGATATCTGAAATTCTGTATCAACATCGATAACATATATTATTTTAGAATCACATACATTAATGCTGTAATATCTAATATTAAAGATGTACAATTATAACCCTAGATCTATCTAAAGAATGGATAGCAGTGGGAAAGTTTATGTTGAGAAGACTTCTGAATCCATAATATAGAGCCCTAAACATATAAGTTAGTGAAAGAGAGATCGCATTAACTTAAAAATTGGTGTATCTCAGTGTGGGAAATTTTCTATTGGTTCTAATATAGATGTGGAAAGTAAGTAAAAGAGAAAAAATAAAAAATTGGTATATCTCAGTGTAGAAAATTTTCTATTTACTCAAATAGAAATGGGGAAAGATCTAATTCAGAATTGAGCCCATGTGGAAACAGTGTATTATATTTATATATCAATTCAGCCTCTTTTATTAACAGCTTTTTTTCTATATTACCTCCCCTCCAATTTCTATGCACTTTTTTAATTCCCCAATATTGTAGATCTTTGGTGTTACCTTTATGGACAATTTTAAAATGTTTGTAAAGATGGGTATTGTCAATACCATTCTTAATATTGTTAAGGTGTTCCCTAATTATTTCTTTAACCATTCTTTTGGTTTCACCAAAATAAAATAAATGACATGAACATTTTAGGATATATATTACATTTTTAGTTGAGCATCTTATAATTTCTTTTATTGTTAAGATTTTTTCAGAGTCTTTAATTTTTAAATTTATTATTTTCTTACTGTGGCTACACGCCTTGCAAGAATAACAAGGAAAAAACCTTAAATAGTTCTACCTATAATGTCTGTTTGTAATAGTTGACTTTTTTTAATTGGCTTGAGATAACTAGGAGCCAGAATTGTTTTTAAATTTGTTGCCTTTTTAAAGATAAAATTAGGATTTTCTGAGATTTTGTCACCTAAAATATCGTCCTCTTTGACTATATGCCAATATTTCTTTATAATTTTTTTAATGATGTTATGATCAGCATGGTAGTCTGTAATGAATTTTATTTTTATTTTATCTATATTTTTTGTTTGTTTTTCTTTATATGTAAGCAGACTTTCTCTATTAATATTTTTTGCTTTTTCTATTGCTTTCTTCTTTCTAGATGGCAGCTGTTGGAGTGTATACAGTTATTGGCATCTGTTTTTTTAAAATGAGTTCTTGTTTCTAGTTTATCCTCTATGATCATTATTTCCAAATCTAAAAATGTTATAGTACATCTACTCCAATTGTAGGTGAATTTTAGGCCCCAGGTGTTCAAATTCATATCGTTAAGCATTTTAATAAGGTCTTCTTCAGTGCCTTCCCATATAATTAGCAGGTCGTCAATATATCTTTTATAGAGCACAAGGTTTGCACGATAGTTACCATTTTCAAAAAAAAATTCCCAGGAACCCATGAAGAGATTCGCGTAACTAGGCGCAAACCTTGTGCCCATAGCCGTACCTTCTATCTGAAGATAGAACTTTTTTTCAAAAGAGAAATAATTATTTTCTAATATGTACTTCATACTTTTTAGAATAAAATTCCTATGTTGATCGGTCATACTATTATCTGTTTTGAGAAAGGAATCGGCGGCTGATATACCTTTAGAATGATTGATAGTGGTATATAGGGATGTTACATCTCCTGTGGCCAGAATCATGTTTTTGTTCCATTTTATGGAGTTGAGAGTATTTAAGACCTGTGTTGAGTCTCTGAGGTGGGAGTCTAAACTTTTTACATGTGTTTGCAAGAAATTGTCTACATATTTGGATAGGTTGGTTGATGGTGAGTCTATCGCAGAAATAATGGGTCTTCCGGGGGGGTTAGATAGGCTATTGTGAATTTTTGGCAGGAAGTAGAAAATTGGAATTATGGGGAATTTAGGTGTTAGAAATTCCAATTCTCTTTTATTGAGTATTCCTGAGTTTTCACCTTCCTTTAGTAATTTGTTGAGACTTTTCTTAAATTTATCTGTTGGGTCAAATTCTAATTTTTTGTATGTTTTATTGTCATCTAACAGTCTGTGAGCTTCTTTTAGATAGTTTTGTGTGTCCATCAGGACAATCCCTCCCCCTTTATCTGCCGGTTTTATTGTGACTGCAGCATTTTTTTTGTAAATTGTCCACCACCATTTTTTCTCTTAGACTCATGTTATATTTCTTAACTTTAGGTAAATTACATTTCCTAACTTCTTTACAGACTAATTTTTCGAAAGTTTCCAAATAATTTCCTTTAGCGTGTATAGGACTGAATTTTGATTTAGCTTTCAGATTTGTGTGTATAACACTGTCTAATTTTGTTGTTTTGGGATTTAACTGTCTTTCCACAGGGTTTTTTAGAAAAACATAATTTATGTAAGAACTTACCTGATAAATTCATTTCTTTCATATTGGCAAGAGTCCATGAGCTAGTGACATATGGGATATACAATCCTACCAGGAGGGGCAAAGTTTCCCAAACCTCAAAATGCCAATAAATACACCCCTCACCACACCCACAATTCAGTTTAACGAATAGCCAAACAGCGGATTGATAAAGAAAGGAGTAGAAAGCATCAACAAAGGAAATTTGGAAATAATTGTGCTTTATACAAAAAATCATAACCACCATAAAAAGGGTGGGCCTCATGGACTCTTGCCAATATAAAAGAAATGAATTTGTCAGGTAAGTTCTTACATAAATTATGTTTTCTTTCATGTAATTGGCAAGAGTCCATGAGCTAGTGACATATGGGAAATCAATACCCAAAATGTGGAGTCTTCCACTCATGAGTCTCTAGAGAGGGAGGGAAATAAAAAATAAAAACAGCCATATTCCGCTGAAAAAATTAATCCACAACCCAAAAAAAAAAGGTTATTTTCATTTTTGAAAGAAAAAAACAAATCAAAAGCAGAAGAATCAAACTGAAACAGCTGCCTGAAGTACTTTTCTACCAAAAACTGCTTCCGAAGAAGCAAATACATAAAAACGGTAGAATTTAGTAAATGTATGCAAAGAGGACCAAGTCGCCGCTTTGCAAATCTGATCAACTGAAGCTTCATTCTTAAAAGCCCACAAAGTGGAGACTGATCTAGTAGAATGAGCTGTAATTCTCTGAGGCGGGGCCTGATCCGACTCCAAATAAGCTTGATGAATCAAAAGTTTCAACCAAGAAGCCAAGGAAATAGCAGAAGCCTTCTGACCTTTCCTAGGACCAGAAAATAAAACAAATAGACTGGAAGTCTTCCTGAAATCTTTAGTAGCTTCCACATAATATTTCAAAGCTCTTACCACATCCAAAGAATGTAAGGATCTCTCCAAAGAATTCTTAGTATTAGGACATAAGGAAGGGACAACAATTTCTCTACTAATGTTGTCAGAATTCACAACCTTAGGTACAAATTTAAAAGAAGTCCGCAAAACTGCCTTATCCTGATGAAAAATCAGAAAAGGAGACTCACAAGAAAGAGCAGATAGCTCAGAAACTCTTCTAGCAGAAGAGATAGCCAAAAGGAACAACACTTTCCAAGAAAGTAGTTTAATGTCCAAAGAATGCATAGGCTCAAATGGAGGAGCCTGCAAAGCCTTCAGAGCCAAATTAAGACTCCAAAGAGGAGAAATTGATTTAATGACAGGCTTAATACGAACTAAAGCCTGTACAAAACAGTGAATATCAGGAAGTATAGCAATCTTTCTGTGAAATAAAACAGAAAGAGCGGAGATTTGACCTTTCAAGGAACTTGCAGACAAACCCTTATCCAAACCATCCTGAAGGAACTGTAAAATTCTAGGAATTCTAAAAGAATGCCAGGAGAATTTATGAGAAGAACACCATGAAATGTAAGTCTTCCAAACTCTATAATAAATCTTTCTAGAGACAGATTTACGAGCTTGTAACAAAGTATTAATCACTGAGTCAGAGAAACCTCTATGACTTAGAACAAAGCATTCAATTTCCATACCTTCAAATTTAATGATTTGAGATTCTGATGGAAAAACGGACCTTGAGATAGTAGGTCCGGCCGTAACGGAAGTGGCCAAGGCGGGCAACTGGACATCCGAACCAGATCCGCATACCAAAACCTGTGTGGCCATGCTGGAGCCACCAGCAACACAAAAGACTGTTCCATGATGATTTTGGAGATCACTCTTGGAAGGAGAACTAGAGGCGGGAAGATGTAAGCAGGATGATAACACCAAGGAAGTGTCAGTGCATCCACTGCTTCCGCCTGAAAATCCCTGGACCTGGACAGGTACCTGGGAAGTTTCTTGTTTAGATGAGAGGCCATGAGATCTATCTCTGGAAGACCCCACATCTGAACAATCTGAGAAAACACATCTGGATGGAGAGACCACTCCCCTGGGTGTAAAGTCTAACAGCTGAGATAATCCGCCTCCCAATTGTCTACAACTGGGATATGCACCGCAGAGATTAGACAGGAGCTGGATTCCGCCCAAGCAAGTATCCGAGATACTTCTTTCATAGCTTGGGGACTGTGAGTCCCAACCTGATAATTGACATAAGCCACAGTTGTGATATTGTCTGTCTGAAAACAAATGAATGGTTCTCTCTTTAGCAGAGGCCAAAACTGAAGAGCCCTGAGAATTGCACGGAGTTCTAAAATATTTATTGGTGATCTCGCCTCTTGAGATTTCCAAACCCCTTGTGCTGTCAGAGACCCCCAAACAGCTCCCCAGCCTGAAAGACTGGCATCTGTTGAGATCACAGTCCAGGTTGGGCGAACAAAAGAAGCCCCTTGAACCAAACTATGGTGATCTATCCACCATGTCAGAGAGTGTCGTACATTGGGATTCAAGGATATTAATTGTGATATCTTTGTATAATCCCTGCACCATTGATTCAGCATGCAAAGCTGTAGAGGTCTCATGTGAAAACGAGCAAAGGGGCTTGCGTCCGATGCTGCAGTCATGAGACCTAAAACTTCCATGCACATAGCCACTGACGGGAATGACAGACTGAAGGTGCCGGCATGCTGCGACCAATTTTAAACGTCTCTTGTCTGTTAGAGACAGAGTCATGGACACTGAATCTATCTGGAAGTCTAAAAAGGTGACCCTTGTCTGAGGAATCAAGAAACATTTTGGTAAATTGATCCTCCAACCATGTTTCCGAAGAAACAACACTAGTTGATTCGTGTGAGATTCTGCAGTATGTAAAGACTGAGCTAGTACCAAGATATCGTCCAAATAAGGAAACACCGCAATACCCTGTTCTCTGATTACAGATAGTAGGGCACCCAGAACCTTTGAAAAGATCCTTGGAGCTGTTGCTAGGCCAAATGGAAGAGCAACAAATTGGTAATGCTTGTCTAGAAAAGAGAATCTCAGAAACTGATAGTGTTCTGGATGAATCGGAATATGAAGGTATGCATCCTGCAAGTCTATTGTGGACATATAATCTACTTTCTGAACAAAAGGCAGAATAGTCCTTATAGTCACCATCTTGAAAGTTGGTACTCTTACATAACGATTCAAAATTTTCAGATCCAGAACTGGTCTGAACAAATTTTCTTTCTTTGGTACAATGAGTAGGTTTGAATAAAACCCCAAACCTTGTTCCTGAGGAGGAACTGGCATGATTACCCCTGAAGACTCCAGGTCTGAAACACACCAGAAAAGCCTGAGCTTTTACTAGATTTACAGGGATGCGTGACAGAAAAAATCTTCTCACAGGAGGTCTTACTTTGAATCCTATTCAATACCCTTGAGAGACAATGCTCTGAATCCAATGATTTTGGACAGATTTTATCCAAAAATCCTTGAAAAACCTTAATCTGCCCCCTACCAGCTGAGCTGGAAAGAGGTTCGCACCTTCATGCGGACATAGGGGCAGACTTTGGTTTCCTAAATGGCTTGGATTTATTCCAATTTGAGGAAAGCTTCCAATTGGAAGCAGATTCCTTGGGAGGAGGATTGAGTTGTTGTTCCTTATTCTGACGAAAGGAACGAAAACGGTTAGAAGCCTTAGGTTTTTTTATCCTGAGGCAGAAAAACTCCTTTTCCTCCAGTGATAGTTGAAATAATAGAATCCAACTGAGAACCAAATAAATTATTACCTTGGAAAGAAAGAGATAGTAATCTAGATTTAGATGTCATATCAGCATTCCAAGATTTAAGCCACAAAGCTCTTCTAGCTAATACAGCTAAAGACATGGATCTAACATCAATTTTGATAATATAAAAAATGACATCACAAATAAAATGATTAGCATGTTGCAGTAAGCGAGTAATGCTAGATATGTCAGGATCCAATTCTCGTTGCGCTAAATTCTCCAACCAAAAAGTTGAGGCAGCCGCAACATCAGCCAAAGAAATAGCAGGTCTGAGAAGATGACCTGAATATAAATAGGCCTTCCTTAGATAACATTCAAGCTTCCTATCTAAAGGATCCTTAAAGGAAGTACTATCTTACATAGGAATAGTGGTACGTTTAGCAAGAGTAGAAATAGCCCCATCAACTTTGGGGATTTTTTCACAAAACTGTATAGATTTTGCTGGTAAAGGATACAATTTTTTAAACCTTGAAGGAGGAATAAAAGAAGTACCTGGCTTATTCCATTCCCTAGAAATCATATCAGAAATAGCCTCAGGAATAGGAAAAAAACCCTGGGGAAATCACAGGAGGTTTAAAAACAGCATTTAAACATTTATTAGACTGAACGTCAATAGGACTGGTTACCTCAATATCCAAAGTAATTAACACTTCTTTTAATAAATAACACATATACTCTATTTTAAATAAATAAGTAGATTTGTCAGTGTCAATGTCTGAGGAAGGATCTTCTGAATCAGATAGATCCTCATCAGAAGAGGATAAATTATTATGTTGCTGGTCATTTGAAATTTCATCAGCTAAATGAGAAGTTTTAAAAGACCTTTTACGTTTATTAGAAGGTGGAAATGCAGACAAAGCCTTCAGAATAGAATCAGAAACAAATTCTTTAAAATGTACAGGTATATCATGTACATTAGAAGTTGAAGGAACTGTAACTCGCAATGTACTATTACTGATGGAAACACTATCTGCATGTAAAAGTTTATCATGACAACTATTACAAATGACAGTTGGTGGAATAATTTCTACACTTTTACAACAAATGCACTTAGCTTTGGTAGACCCGATGTCAGGCAGCAATGTTCCAGCAGAAACTTCTGAGACAGGATCAGATTGGGACATCTTGCTCAATGTAAGAGAAAAAACAACATCTAAAGCAAAATTATCTATTTCCTTATATGACAGTTTCAGGAATGGGAAAAAATGCAAAAGCATAGGCCTCTGATAGAGAAAAAAGCAAGAGGCAAACATCAATGGGGTATTGAAATAATGAAAAAAAATTGGCGCCAAATATGACGCACAACGTAACGTAAACTTTTTTGGCGCCAAAAATAACCGGAAATTACACACTTGCGTCACTAATGACGCCGCTGTGTGAAAAGTCTCGGCATCACGTATGACGCCGGAAATGACGAAGTTGCGTCACAAACGTATTTTTTGCGCCAAAAATATTTTCGCGCCAAGAATGCCGCAATAAAGTTTAGCATTTGACGCACCCGCGGGCCTAATATCCGCAATAGCAAGAAGTAGTCAATTGAAAAAAAGATTAAACCCCAGGTAAAAAATAAATTTCTTAAAATGTTTAAATTCCCCAAATATGAAACTGACAGTCTGCTGAAGGAAATACATGAAACTGACTAATGGCAAATATAAGTACAATACATATGTTTAGAACTTTATATAAATGCATAAAGTGCCAAACCATAGCTGAGGTGTCTTAAGTAATAAAAAAACATTCACCAAAAGACGCCCTTCCACATATAGCAGATAGCCAAACCAGTACTAAAACAGTTATTAGTAGAGGTAATGGTAAATTGAGAGTATATCGTCGATCTGAAAAGGGAGGTAGGAGATGAATCGCTACGACCGATAACAGAGAACCTATGAAATAGACCCCCGTTAGGGAAATCATCGAATTCAAATAAGTGATACTCCCTTCACGTCCCTCTGACATTCGCTGTACTCTGAGAGGAATCGGGCTTCAACAATGCTGAGAAGCGCATATCAACGTAGAAATCTTAGCACAATTTTACTTCACCACCTCCATAGGAGGCAAAGTTTGTAAAACTGAATTGTGGGTGTGGTGAGGGGTGTATTTATAGGCATTTTGAGATTTGGGAAACTTTGCCCCTCCTGGTAGGATTGTATATCCCATATGTCACTAGATCATGGACTCTTGCCAATTACATGAAAGAAATATCTTTATCGTTAAATTTCTTACATATTTTTTTATATGAATGTGTGTATTAAACTTATTCATTCTAACTGTTGGAGCAAATGTCAACAATAAACTTAAAACCTTTCCCTCTTCTTTGCTTAAAGTAGTACTGCTTAAGTTAAAAATGCCTTTCTGAGTATTGGTTACCTCCACCTTTTTGCCTCGTTTAGACAGTCCTCTTCCTCTCTTTCCTCTACATTTCTTCTCTTTTTTGTGTTTAAATCTCTTTCCTGTCTGATTAGGTCTTTTGAGGTGCCCTCCTTTAGAGGGCTCTTCTCTAAAAAAAAACGCCTAATCATTGGTTAATGTCTCCTTAGTTGAGATGGAATCTCAGTTTTTCATAACTATTGTATGTTGGCGTAACCCAATTATCTTTTTGTTTAGAACTATTCCATCTATTGGTCCTTCTTAGGTATTCCCAATCGTTGTACCTATTTTCTCTATATGGGTTGTGTCTGAATGTATTGTGTCTGAATTCTGAATTGAAATGATCCCTATCTCTATATCTGGGGTACCATGATCTATCATCTGGTGGGTTTCTATTGTGAAATTTGTCCTGTTCAAAATTTCTGTTGTAAGTGTTTTGATTTCTCCTATTTTCGTATGATAAGTTCCTATTGTGGAATCTGTCCCGATCATAGTTTCTATTATAAGTATTGGGATTTCTCCTATTGACGTATTCATTATGATTGTGTGAATATGTAGTTCTTGTTGGTTTGAAGTGTGTGTACCCTTTTTTTTGTTCTTTTTTGTGTATGTTATCTGTTAAGTCTTTCTCATTATCATTGGGTATAGATATATTCTCACTTGTATCCCTCTCCATTTTTCCCCATTTTGTTCTCAGAAGGTCCTTATTTAGATTTGCTAGTTTGTAAATGATTATTTTCTGTTTTCCTTTATATTCAGTACTATCTTTTTTATCTTTAAGTTTTTCTTTTATTTCTAAAATATTAGATTCAATTTCTAAAAGTGTTTCTTTCCTTGACCTTTTTAAAATGTCTATTAATGTATTTGATGCTTTTTTAAAGTGTCTGTCCATTCAGTCTGAATTTCACACACTTCAAACCAACAAGAACTACATATTCACACAATCATAATGAATACGTCAATAGGAGTAATCCCAATACTTATCATACGAAAATAGGAGAAATCAAAACACTTACAACAGAAAATTTGAACAGGAGAAATTTCACAATAGAAACCCACCAGATGATAGATCATGGTACCCCAGATATAGAGATAGGGATCATTTCAATTCAGAATTCAGACACAATACATTCAGACACAACCCATATAGAGAAAATAGGTACAACAATTGGGAATACCCAAGAAGGACCAATAGATGGAATAGTTATAAACAAGAAGATAATTGGGTTACGCCAACATATAATCGTTATGAAAAACTCTGAGATCCCATCTCAACTAAGGAGACATTAACCAATGATGAGGCGTTTTTTTTTTTTTTTTGAGAAGAGCCCTTTAAAGGAGGGCATCTCAAAAGACCTAATCAGACAGGAAAGAGATTTAAACACAAAAAAGAGAAGAGATGTAGAGGAAAGAGAGGAAGAGGACTGTCTAAACGAGGCAAAAAGGTGGAGGTAACCAATACTCAGAAAGGCATTTTTAACTTAAGCAGTACTACTTTAAGCAAAGAAGAGGAAAAGGTTTTAAGTTTTGGGTTGACATTTGCTCCAACAGTTAGAATGAATAAGTTTAATACACACATTCATATAAAAAAAATATGTAAGAAATTTAACGATAAAAAGATATTTTCTAAAAAACCCTGTGGAAAGACAGTTAAATCCCAAAACAACAAAATTAGATAGTGTTATACACACAAATCTGAAAGCTAAATCAAAATTCAATCCTATACACGCTAAAGGAAATTATTTGGAAACTTTCGAAAAATAAGTCTGTAAAGAAGTTAGGAAATAAAACCGGCGGATAAAGGGGGAGGGATTGTCCTGATGGACACACAAAACTATCTAAAAGAAGCTCACAGACAGATGACAATAAAACATACAAAAAATTAGAATTTGAACAAACAGATACATTTAAGAAAAGTCTAAACAAATTACTAAAGGAAGGTGAAAACTCAGGAATACTCAATAAAAGAGAATTGGAATTTCTAACACCTAAATTCCCCATAATTCCAATTTTCTACTTCCTGCCAAAAATTCACAAAAGCCTATCTAACCCCCCCGGAAGACCCATTATTTCTGCGATAGACTCGCCATCAACCAACCTATCCAAATATGTAGACAATTTCTTGCAAACACATGTAAAAAGTTTAGACTCCCACCTCAGAGACTCAACACAGGTCTTAAATACCCTCAACTCCATAAAATGGAACAAAAACATGATTCTGGCCACAGCAGATGTAACATCCCTATATACCACTATCAATCATTCAAAAGGTATATCAGCCACTGATTCCTTTTTCAAAACAAATAATAGTATGACCGATCAACATAGGAATTTTATTCTATAAAGTATGAAGTACATATTAGAAAATAATTATTTCTCTTTTGAAAAAAAGTTCTATCTTCAGATAGAAGGTACGGCTATGGGCACAAGGTTTGCGCCTAGTTACGTGAATCTTTTCATGAGTTCCTGGGAATTTTTTTTTTTTGAAAATGGTAACTATGGCGCAAACCTTGTGCTCTATAAAAGATATATTGACGACCTGCTAATTATATGGGAAGGCACTGAAGAAGACCTTATTAAAATGCTTAACGATATGAATTTGAACACCTGGGGCCTAAAATTCACCTACAATTGGAGTAGAAGTACTATAAGATTTTTAGATTAGGAAATAATGATCATAGAGGATAAACTAGAAACAAGAACTCATTTTAAAAAAGCAGATGCCAATAACTGTATACACTCCAACAGCTGCCATCTAGAAACACGGAAACAGATTATCCCCTTGGGACAATTTCTTTGTATAAAGAAAAACTGTTCAAGGTCAATTGACTTTGAGAAACAGACAGAAAAGTTAGAGGAAAGATTTATCGCTAGAGGTTATAAAACCGACATTACAAAGAAAGCAATAGAAAAAGCAAAAAATATTAATAGAGAAAGTCTGCTTACATATAAAGAAAAACAAATAAAAAAATATAGATAAAATAAAAATACCATTCATTACAGACTACCATGCTGATCATAACATCATTAAAAAAATTATAAAGAAATATTGGCATATAGTCAAAGAGGATGATATTTTAGGGGACAAAATCTCCGAAAATCCTAATTTTATCTTTAAAAAGGCGACAAATTTAAAAACCAATTCTGGCTCCTAGTGATCTCAAGCCAATTAAAAAAGTCAACTATTACAAACAGACATTATAGGTAGAACTATTAAAGGTTTTTTTCCTTGTTATTCTTGCAAGGCGTGTAGCCATAGTAAGAAAATAATAAATTTAAAAATTAAAGACTCAGAAAAAATCTTAACCATAAAAGAAATTATAAGATGCTCAACTAAAAATGTAATATATATCCTAAAATGTTCATGTAATTTATTTTATTTTGGTGAAACCAAAAGAATGGTTAAAGAAAGAATTAGGGAACACCTTAACAATATTAAGAATGGTATTGACAATACCCATCTTTACAAACATTTTAAAATTGTCCATGAAGGTAACACCAAAGATCTACAATATTGGGGAATTAAAAAAGTGCATAGACATTGGAGGGGAGGTAATATAGAAAAAAAGCTGTTAATAAAAGAGGCTGAATTGATATATAAATATAATACACTGTTTCCACATGGGCTCAATTCTGAATTAGATCTTTCCCCATTTCTATTTGAATAAATAGAAAATTTTCTACACTGAGATATACCAATTTTTTATTTTTTCTCTTTTACTTACTTTCCACATCTATATTAGAACCAATAGAAAATTTCCCACACTGAGATACACCAATTTTTAAGTTAATGCGATCTCTCTTTCACTAACTTATATGTTAAGGGCTCTATATTATGGATTCAGAAGTCTTCTCAACATAAACTTTCCCACTGCTATCCATTCTTTAGAAAGATCTAGGGTTATAATTGTACATCTTTAATATTAGATATTACAGCATTAATGTATGTGATTCTAAAATAATATATGTTATCGATGTTGATATAGAATTTCAAATATCTTTTAATAATACGGTATTATTTGAGTACTTAACTGTTCAGGTTTTATTCTTAATTCTATACAACTTAAGAGCTGTCTTAAAGCAGTTTTTAACAACAATATCAATAGAATGTTGAATTTTTTGGCTATTATGTCTGAATGTAACTGCTTTTCATAATATCACTACATATGTATATATCTATATACATCATCATTGGCCAGATTCTTACAGATTCCCAAAGTCTGCTTATATTACACTATAACTGCGTGCAAAGCACTAAGGGCAGTTTTCTCTTATCTATTAAATATAAGCTGAAAAATAAGCAATCATTAAAGGACACATAACAATGGATCCTTCGGATTGCCTCCTCCCATCGGGGAGTGTGACGTCAGACGCCAAGTACATGCGGCGGAGCTGAGTAAATACCGGTCGAGTTGTGAGCAGATCTTCAATTACAAATCATCAAGCCAGATAAGCTGTAAGTAAAACTGTATCAGCATAAGGAGTAAGGTAACTCTAACCGAAGGTGTATTACAGATACTGTTCAATTCTGGACACACTACGTTTAAATACTTGTAACACAAATACTGCATGCAAGGCACTAAGAGCAGTCTATTTCTTTTACTAAGTATCAGTTTTAATACTGTACACTTTTGGACTTTCTATAACGGCTTGTTCCTATTTGGTGAATATCGCTACATAGAGATCGTATTTGAACCCAATATACTAGCATCTAACCTTGAAGTTATTAAACAATCTGAGGAAACTGTATAATATTATGTATAGCAAAATCTGTATATTTGCATGTTATTAAGATTAGGACTTTGATATATTTCATGTTTTTTTCCTTTTATTAACTTGGGAGACGTCCCACAGCCTAATAAGGTTTCTGAACGGTAATAATCAGAATACAATTTTAATATATATTTTTAATAAACTGTATTGATTTTTAACAAACACTTTTAGTTAGTCATTTGTGTGAAATATTGGTTTAAGCCAGGATATTCTGAACCTTATACTTTTATTATAGTTCTGCATATATTAGACCCTAAAATTTGCATTATCTAAACAATCTGTCTATAGTACGCAAAAGGCATATTGTACTCATTAAGATTTTAAGACAAACTGCTGCAACATAGTTTATTAGAACATATTATTTATGCACTTTAAAATAAGTTAGATTTTAATACACTCATTCACTGTACACTTTATTTATGTTGAATATATGAATATTGATTCTATAAATCTTTATTGTCATTAACTGGAGAATCTACATATAAATTTTAAAATTATGCACAGCATCTTGCACTTCACAGGGTAATAGCTAACCTGAAACATTTTTGAATTTATTTGATACACTCTTTATTTGGTACTTAGAAAATATCTATATTCACGATTCCTTTAGCTGGTAACAGCGCCCTCACTTCACCTCTTATTACACTATTCAAGGTAAAACTCTGACATCACCCCCTCCTCAAGCGAGCTGTCCCACAGCTCGAGGCTTGGATCGGTCAGGGTTTCGTCGGTGAAAAAGCGAAACAAGTTTAGGTGCATTTATGTTAGAGGCCGGCTCCCAAGAATCTTCTTCAGGGGGGTAGTCTTTCCAATGGATAAGATATTCCAAATCAGACCCACGATATCGGGAATCTAGTATTGATTGCACATCATAAACCTCTGTATCACCAGATGGCAACGTAGGTGGCAGGACAGGATCCGTTATTCTAGTGGGGAAATAAGGTTTGACTAATGAAACATGGAAATTCGGATGCACCTTTAAGGTGGGGTGTAGATCAAGAGTGATAGCTTTGTCGTTAACCCCTCTTATCACAGGAAAGGGTCCTATGAACCGGTGTGCAAGCTTCTTGTACTTGTAGTCTTAAACTCTTCGTAGAAAGCCAGACTTTGTCCCCAATGGAGTACTTTGGGGGACTTCTTCTCAGGTCATAGAACTGTGTATGGCTTTCTTGTGCTTTTTGGATATTTTGTTTGATTCTCAAAAAATTGTCCGTTAATATCCTGCAGAAATCATCCAGCTGGGGGAAAGCAGAAGTGACATCTGAATTTAATAGAAAAGATGGATGATAGCCATAGTTTGCAAAAAATGGTGATGATTTGGTAGAAGAGTTCGTTAGACTGTTGTAGGCATATTCAGCCATGGTTAGGAAATCCAGCCAATGGTCTTGCTGTTGGCTGCAATAACAACGTAAATATTCTTCCAGCCACTGATTTATCTGTTCAGTTTGACCATTGGTCTGTGGGTGGAAGGAGGTGCTGTATCAGTGATCGATGTGTAGTAAAGAACATAGTTTAGTCCAGAATCGAGAGGTAAACTGTGTGCCTCTACCAGTGATAATCCTAGTAGGCGTAACATGAAGTCTTATGATGTGGTCGAGAAAGAGTTTGGCCGTTTCTGTAGATGTAGGCAGCTTATGAAATTGAATGAAGTGTCCCATTTTAGTGAACATATCAACAACAACCAAAATTGTATTGTGTCTTTGTGAGGAGGGCAATTCGACTATGAAGTCCATGGAGACTTGTTCCCAAGGTCTACTTGGGACAGGGAGCGGCATTAGTAACCCGTACGGTCGGCTTCTTTCGGTTTTAGCAGTAGTACATACAATGCAAGATTTTATTTAATTCAGTACAGTTTTGTTTCAAATTAGGCCACCAAAAACTTCTTTGTAATAGGTCTGTTGTTCGGTCCACCCCAGGATGCCCTGACATGGGAGAATCATGATGGTATTTTAGGAGAGTCAATCTTAGGCAAGAGGGTACATAGATCTTTTCGCTGTGGTAATAAATTCCAGCTCTCTCTATCAAAACTTTTTGGGGTAGGTCCTTATCAAAAGGAGTGGTTCTCTTTATCTCTGTCAAGAGTTGTGATGTGAGACCTATGAAGCGTTCTATAGGAATCATGGAAGTTGAGTCGGTTAACTGTGGAGGTTTTGTATATATCCTTGACAATGCGTCAGCCTTTCCGTTTTTACTAGCAGGACGATAGAGTATCTGAAAATCGAATCTGGCAAAGAAGAGGGACCAGCGAACCTGTCTTGCAGAGAGAGTTTTGTTGTTCTGTAAGTATTGGAGGTTTTTATGGTCCGTATATATAGTTATGGGGAATTTAGCTCCTTCCAATAGGTGTCTCCAGTTCTCAAGTGCTCTTCGGATAGCAAGAAGCTCCTTATCGCCAATAGAGTAGTTCATCTCTGCTGGACTCATGATTTTAGAAAAATATGAAACAGGGTGTAAGGGTTCGGTAGGAGATTGTCTTAGAGACAAGAAAGCACCAATGGCGTAATCTGAAGAATCGACTTCAAGTATGAATTGTATATTTGGATTAGGAAAACGTAGAATGGGAGCTGTAGAGAAACTGATCGTTAGAAAATTGTAGGCAGAGGAGGCTTCCTTGGTCCAGGAAAAAGGGTTAGAGGCACTGGTGAGTTGAGTGAGGGGTTTAGCTATTTTGGAGAATCCCTTGATGAACTTCCTGTAATAGTTCGAGAATCCGAGGAACCTCTGCAGTTCTTTTTTAGTAGTCGGATCAGGCCAATCTAGTACAGTCTCAACTTTCTTGTGTTGCATGCTTATTTCGCTAGGAGATATGTCATAACCTAGAAATGAGATGTGGTTACAATGGAACTGACATTTCTCAAGCTTAGCATAAAGTTTGTGTACACGTAGTCTAGAGAGAACCCAGTGTACATGTTTCTTATGTTCGTCTTGAGTTTTGGAAAAAATGAGAATATCATCGAGATACACCACTAAACAAATATCAAGCAAATCCCGGAAGATATCATTTATAAAATGTTGGAACGTGGTCGGGGCATTGCATAACCCAAAATGGCTTTATAGGATATTCAAATAAGCCATATCTTGTCCGGAATGCAGTGAGCCACTCGTCACCCTCACGAATACGAACTAAATTATATGCCCCTCTGAGATCAAGTTTAGTGTAGATGGTTGCTTCAGATAGTCGTTCAATCAATTCGGGAATCAACGGCAAAGGGTAACTTTTTTTATTGTTCGCTTGTTAAGCTCCCGATAATCTATTATGGGACGAAGAGAGTCATCTTTGTTCTTTACAAAGAACATTCCTGCTCCAGCAGGGGATGTTGATGCCCTGAAAAAGCCTTTTTTCAAATTCTCCTCCAAATAGGTCTTGAGGTGTTTCAATTCGGGTTGACTTAGAGGAAATATATGTCCAAATGGAATCGTGGCTCCAGGTTGTAGTTGAATAGGACAATCAAAGGGACGATGTGGAGGTAAACTGTCCGCTTCTGACTTGCTAAAGACATCTGCAAAATCCTTATACTCCTCTGGTATTACCAATGGATCTGGAACAGATTGGAGTAGGAACTGTTGAGGAAAACAAGTGCTAAGACAGTATGCTGAATCAAAACGTACCTGAGAGGAAGACCAGGTTATAGTGGGTTCATGTTGCTGCAACCAAGAAATGCCTAAGACAACTGAAAAATGTGGTGAAGGCAGCACATCAAAATATATATACTCTGTATGACCATCTTTTGTCACAACTAACAACGGTACTGTATGATGTGTGATAGGACCGTTGGAAATTGTAGACCCATCAATAACTCTAATGACCAGAGGATTTTTTTTCAACACAAGAGGTATTTTATTTGTGGTTACAATCTCAAGATCAATGAAATTTCCGAAAGCACCAGAGTCGATGATGGCGTCAGTGCGCAGCCTTTTGTGATCCCACTGCAATAAGAGAGATAGTTTACAGTAAGTCAATTTATCTTGTAACAGATGAGTAGAGTGAATAGTACACTTACGTTTCTTATTCCTTAGTAGAACAGGACAATCTGAGACGGTATGCAAGGGATCTGCACAATACATACACAAATTTTTTGCTTTTTTCCGGAACCTCTCTTCTGAGGTTATAGGTCCTCTTACTACTCCGATCTCCATCGGGGTAGGTTGTGAAGTTGAACTAGTTGGGGGAATCCGGATGTTAGAAGTACTGGTCCTTGAAGAAGCCTCAGAATGGTATCGTTCGGATCTCCTTTCTCGAAGTCTTCTATCTATCTGTGTGGAAACTCTCATTAATACCTCTAAGGTAGGTGGAAGATCTCTACGAGCCAACTCATCCTTTAGAGTTTCAGCAAGGCCAATCCTGAACTGATTGCGGAGAGCAATAGGGCACCATAAGGAATCAGAGGTGTATAATTTAAACTCGGTAACATAGTCCACTACTGGTCTCTTTCCTTGTTTGAGGTCTCTCATCATGGCCTCAGCTGACAATTGTATGTCCTTGTCTAGGTATAGTTCATCCATGTTATCAAAGAATACCCCAAGAGAGGTTATAATAGGGTCCTGGTGTTCACATAGATTATCCACCCAACCTCTAGGTTCACCTCTGAGGAAAGAGACAACATTAAGCACTTTAATTCTCTCTGTGGGATAGCTACGGGGCCTCAGATAAAAGAGTAGGTGGCAGGCATTTTTAAATTGCCTACACATCTTTCTGTTTCCAGAGAATGTCTCAGGTAGTGAGACTTGTGGTTCAGGTGTGGTCTCATGGGCACCCTTTACGGCAATTGAATCCTTGATGATGTCCCTGAGAGATTGACTCTCAACCTGTAGGTCTCTCACTGCCTGGGCAATCTGATCCACCCTCTGTGTCAGATTAAAAACTAGCTGTGGTATATCTGCTGGCTCCATAATTTCTTTTGGGCTTAGTATTATGTAACGATATCACTTGTATGTAACGATATAACTTGTTTGTTGGAGCTCAACTGCAGATATTTAGCTATGTTAATACTTGTGTGAGTATAGATTGTATCACCTCCTGATATGATTGCACTATGGTGGTTGAGTGCAATCAGAGTGGATAGGAGATGCAGTTAGTCAGTATACTGGATTAGAGAGGAGAATATTGTTTGCCAGTATTAGGTTAACTGAGTCTGTCAATAGATAGATCAGTAATTTGTAGGGAGCAGATATTGTAGTACGCTAGTACTTGTGACTCAGGAGAGTTACGTTATGCAGAGAGAACTCTGGAGTCTATTTCATCTACTGGTAACGGTTCACTAGGTGATCATAAGCAGTGGTAAGAAATTAATGCAGACTGAACAGTTACCAAATGATAGAGTAATCCCCTTAAAGGTAAGTGAGAGGAGGCAGGTACAACGCAGCTCGTTGTTGTGCAGTGCAGTGTTAGCTGCGGTACAAGCTGAAAGGCTGCTCAGAAATGAACGGAAGAAAAGGGGAGGAGTTTTCCTCCAGCGTCGACTTTAACTTCCTTTGTAGCGGTAGTTATTATACACGGTGAGAACTAGTTGTCCGGATCCTTTATGGGTTGGAAGTTGCTGTGAGGTGGTATGTGGATAGAGGATTTCAAAGTAAGTGATGTATGAAGGAAATCCGCATTCACTGTTAACAGCTGATTCCAGGAGGTTGCCGTCATGTAACGAAACTCTGCTACAAGGGAAAGGCAAGAGAGAATGCAACAATGTTGCGAGTAGCTCATAATGTTCCTGAAATTAGTTCAGTAGTACACAGGAGACACAAATAGATTTTGTAATCCAAATTGTAGATAGAGCTCAGTGGCGCAGCTGCTTCCTAGAAGCTAACAAAATACAAAGCAGTGAGTGTTGTGAACTCAGGTGATTTATCAACTTGGTGGGCAGGGAATAATGAGTCATAGCTGGAATTTAAAGGTACAAGCAAAGGCAAGGTAAAACTCTGACAACAGGTCACGCATCCACTGCATCTATAGCAACCATTTCTCTCGGTGCCAAGCCATGTTTTGCTGGTGTAACACAATTTGATATCTGTTCTTAAGAATTGGTCTCTCAGGGACCTACCCTTCCATAGGATTATCGAACATATTAAATGGTAGTTTATTATCCGATTTTAAGATGTTCCAGTTCTTTCTGAAGATATTAGGTTAGTCCATTTTATCTGGGGTGAATTCAGTAGAGAAAACCAGTCTCTTTTTGTCCTGTTCCCTTGTCTTTTTGACAAGTGCTTGATCCTGGGTCATCCTTAAGGTTTCTTCAAGTGGTTTCTGTAGGTAATTGTTGCCATATCCTCTTTGTTGAAACTTTAGATGCATTCCCCTAAGTTGACACTACTTAGTCTTAGGGTTTGTGTTGTTCCTCACAACCCTTTTGAGCTGAGAGCACAGCAGCGCCTTTTTCAAACTAGGATGGTGACAACTGGTAGGCTCCAATGGGGGGTTGCGATCCGTTGATTTGTTGAATAATGTGGTTTTCAATTGGTTGTCCACTTTGAGTATCCTCCACTTTGAGTATCCTCAGGAAACTGATCTGTGCTTTGTCATGGGTCATTTTAAACTATAGATTCGGGTTTTGTCAGTTCAATTCGAAAAACCAACATTGAAGATCCTCAACGGACCACCTCAAAAAAAAACCTTTGCTTATTAGACAGTGACACATTCCACAAGAACAAAAAAAAAAGGAAATTTATGCTTACCTGATAAATTTATTTCTTCTACGAAATGACGAGTCCACGGATTTCATCCTTACTTGTGGAATTAAACCTCCTGCCAGCAGGAAGTGGCAAAGAGCACCACAGCAGAGCTGTATATATAGCTCCTCCCTTCCCCTCCTCCCCCAGTCATTTGACCGAAGTTAGGAAGAGAAAGGAAAAGCCAAAGGTGCAGAGGTGATTGAAGTTTAAGAAAAAATTTACATACCTGTCTTAGAAATGACAGGGTGGGCCGTGGACTCGTTAGATCGTAAAATAAATAAATTTATCAGGTAAGCATAAATTTCCTTTTCTTTTACAAGATATGACGAGTCCACGGATTTCATCCATACTTGTGGGATACAATACCAAAGCTATAGGACACGAATGAAAGGGAGGGGCAAGACAGGAACCTAAACGGAAGGCACCACTGCTTGAAGAACCTTTCTCCCAAAAATAGCTTCAGAAGAAGCAAAAGTATCAAATTTGGAAAATTTGGAAAAAGTGTGAAGAGACGACCAAGTTGCAGCCTTGCAAATCTGTTCACGAGGAAGCCACAGCCTTAGTAGAATGAGCCGTAATTCTTTCAGGAGGCTGCTGTCCAGCAGTCTCATATGCCAGACGGATGATACTCTTCAGCCAAAAAGAAAGAGATGTAGCCGTAGCTTTCTGGGCCCTACGCCTTCCATAAAACACAATGAATAATGAAGATGATTGACGGAATTCCTTAGTCGCCTGTAAGTAAAACTTCAGGGCACAGACCACGTCCAAGTTATACAACAGACACTCCTTCTTAGAAGAAGGATTAGGACATAATGAAGGAAAGACAATTTCCTGATTAATATTCTTATTTGAAACAACCTTAGGAAGGAACCCAGGTTTGGTACGTAAAACCACCTTATCAGAATGGAAGATAAGATAAGGCGAGTCACATTGTAACGCTGAAAGCTCAGAAACTCTTCGAGCAGAAGAAATAGCAACAAAAAATAAAACTTTCCAAGATAACAACTTAATATCTATGGAATGCATGGGTTCAAACGGAACCCCTTGAAGAACATTAAGAACTAAATTCAAACTCCAGGGTGGAGCAATTTATCTAAACACAGGCTTGATTCTGATCAGAGCCTGACAAAAAGACTGAACGTCTGGAACATCTGCCAAACGTTTGTGAAGTAAAATTGACAAAGCAGATATTTGTCCTTTTAAGGAACTTGCTGATAACCCTTTCTCCAATCCTTCTTGGAGGAAAGACAGAATCCTGGGTATCCTAACTCTACTCCATGAGTAGCCCTTGGATTCGCACCAATAAAGATATTTACGCCATATCTTATGGTAGATCTTTCTAGTGCAGAGCTTTCCAAACTTTTCATGTTGGTGACACACTTTTTAGACCTAAATCATTTCGCGACACAGTAATTAATTCAGTTGTACTAGCAAAATGGAGGTTAAACTAACTTGTTTTAAGAGATACGGACACATACATAAATTATATAATAATGAAATGTTTTTACAAGTAACAGTATGTATGTGCAAGAATTAAAAAAAAGTTTAATAACACCAATATCTACTTACTATTTTAATGGGATGTATGAGGTTGATGGGATGAACACAGTTTCTGAATATTTGGTGGAATATTAGATAAAGACACTTGCATTTCATCATCAAGCATATTTAAGCTTCCACTTCCTATCCATATATCAAGAGCAGGAGCAGCAACGCACTACTGGGAGCTAGTTGCAATAAAACCCCACTGTGACTTCTGACTTAAGCTCAGCGTTTAAGCTGCCACCCTCAGAGCTCCGTGAGTCTGATTGACTACTGTCTGCGCTGCAAACACACTGCTGTCCCACTCACTGATTACACATGCAGTCACGAGCCAATTAAGGAGACTTCACCTGCAGTCAGGAGCCAATGTCCTGCCAAAGCCGCCAATGGGAATAGTTTCAGTTCCCACTGAGCTGCGCCAATTGGTTAAGATGATCGGTGACCCACTAGGTATAAATCACGTGTCAACCATGTGATATGTGTAGCAGGCAGGCAGAAAGTCGGAAACCAAAAAAATTAAAATTTTAAAAAAATTGTGCTGAAGCAGGGACACACCTACACACTGCTGCCGACACACTAGTATGTCCCGACAAACAGTTTGGAAAGCACTGTTCTAGTGACAGGCTTACGTGCCTGAATCAAAGTATCAATAACCGAATCAGAGAACCCCCGCTTAGATAAAATTAAGCGTTCAATCTCCAAGCAGTCAGTTGCAGAGAAACTAGATTTGGATGATGCAAGGGTCCCTGAATTAGAAGGTCCTGCCTCAATGGAAGCTTCCACGGCGGCAGAGAGGACATGTCCACTAGATCGGCATACAAGTCCTGCGAGGCCACGCAGGCGCAATCAGAATTACTGAAGCCCTCTCCTGTTTGATCTGAGCAATCACCTGGGGAAGGAGAGCAAATGGTGGAAACACATAAGCTAGGTTGAACGACCAAGGCACTGCCTTGAGGATCCCTTGACCTGGATCCGTATCTCAGTAGTTTGGTATTCTGACCAGACGCCATCAGATCCAATTCCGGTCTGCCCCAATTGAGAATCAGGGAGGCAAAGACCTCCGGATGAAACATCTGTCTGCTTAAAAAGTCCGCCTCCCAGTTGTCCACTCCTGGGATGTAGATTGCTGACAGATAACAAGAGCGAGCCTCCGCCCAACGAATTATCTTGGATACTTCTGTCATCGCTAAGGAACTCCTTGTTCCTCCCTGATGATTGATGTAAGCAACAGTCGTAATGTTGTCCGACTGAAAGCAGATAAATTTGGCCAAAGCCAACTGAGGCCACGCCTGAAGCGCATTGAATATCGCTCTCAATTCCAGGATATTGATTGGAAGAAGAGATTCCGATAGAGTCCACACACCCCGAGTCTTCAGGGAATTCCAGACTGTGCCCCAGCCCCGTAGGCTGGCGTCCGTTGTCACCATCACCCATGAGGGTCTGCGGAAGCACGTCTCTTGGGACAGATGATCCGGCAAATCCGGCATTCTTAGCCGCCAACTTAGCCATTTGAAAGGCGGCATCTGTGATAAAAGAATTAGCCAGCTTGAGAGCCTTAATTCTATCTAAAATATCCTCCAAAGGAGTCTCCGTCTTAAGAGACTCTTCTAAGGCATCAAACTAGAAAGCCGCCGCAGTGGTAACTGGTACAATGCAGGCTGTCAGTTGTAAAAGGAAACCCTGATGAATAAATAACTTTTTTAGAAGACCCTCCAATTTCTTATCCATAGGGTCTTTGAAAGCACAGCTGTCCTCAATAGGAATAGTTGTACGTTTAGCCAGGGTAGATATAGCTCCCTCCACCTTAGGGACCGTCTGCTAAGAGTCCCGAACAGTGTCAGATATAGGGTAAATTTTCTTAAAATTAGGAGAAGGTGAGAACGGTATACCCGGTCTATCCAATTCCCTCTTGATAATCTCCAAAATTCTCTTAGGAACCGGAAAAACATCAGTGTAAGCAGGCACCTCTAAGTATTTGTCCATTTTACACAATTTCTCTAGTGGTACCACAATAGAGTCACAGTCATCCAGAGTCGCTAAAACCTCACGAAGTAACAGACGGAGGTGTTCAAGTTTAAATCTAAAGGACATGACGTCCGAGTCCGTCTGAGGTAACACTTCTCGAATCGGAAAGTTCCCCCTCAGACAGAAGTTCCCTGACCCCCAATTCAGATCCCTGTGAGGGTACATCGGAAATAGCCAACAAAGCATTAGAGGACTCGGTATTCACATTGACTTCTGTCCTACTGCATTTGCCCTGTAACACTGGCAACTTAGATAAAACCTCTGTAAGGGTAGTTGACATAACTGCAGCCGTATCCTGCAGGGTAAATGAATTAGACGCGGTTGAAGAACCCGGCGTTGCTTGAGTGGGCGTTAAAGGTTGTGACGTTTGGGGAGAATTTGGCGGCATACCCCGATTCTCCTCAGACTGAGAATCATCCTTAGACACACTTTCCTTAAATAAAATCTGCTCTTTACATTTTAAGGCCCTTTCAGTATATGAGTGACAAAAAGTAAGAGGGGGTTCCACAGAGGCATCTAAACACATAGAACAAGTAGATTCCTCAATGTCAGACATGTTAAACAGACTAGCAATAATAGTCGTTATTTACTTGATATATGGTATTTTTAAAGTCAAAACATCTAATAAAGGATGTAAACCCAAAACGTGTACTGCGCCTTTAAATAATAAAAGCGCAACAATTTTCCTGTTAGGAAAAAAGACGATTTCAGCAATAAAAATTGTCCCTATGTGTCTCAATTAGCTTAAATATATTGCATCACTTGTAAGGATATATAATATCTCAAATTATGTCATTTGTCAAATATAACGATTTATTACAAAAAACTAGGCCCCTGCACCTCGCCACAGCTCTGCTCTGGCGCCTACCTGCCCCCAAGGCACACTGAATAACATTCTGAGCATCTCTGTCTACAACGATCCACAAACAGAACTAGGCCCACCATATCTTATAGTGCATACTGCTTAACCCTCCCCAGCAAGGGATATTGTCAGTCTGTTCTGATGTAGCAAGTCTCCCCAGAAAACAAAAAATACTGAACATACCTCAATGCTGCTTGTAGCATGACATCGTTCTCCACACTGAAGATTTCACTTTACACCACCTTCAGCTGCTCTGTGGGAACCAGAATGGATCTTAGATAACGTTTGCTAAGATCATCAATATCAGGGCAGAAAATTAAAAATGTCTCCACTCCTCTTAGGAAGGTATACACTGACGATTTCTCCCTGAGAAAAATAGTACTCACTGGCACCATTTTAAAATAAACTTCTTGACTGAAGAATCTAAACTAACACCTCACTTTACCTCTTCCTACATTAACACAGGCAAAGAGAATGTCTGGGGGAGGAGGGGAAGGGAGGAGCTATATATACAGCTCTGCTGTGGTGCTCTTTGCCACTTCCTGCTGGCAGGAGGTTTAATCCCACAAGTAAGGATGAAACCCGTGGACTCGTCATATCTTGTAAAATAAATTAGCATTGTTAATGTATCTTTTAAACAGTCTTATCCTTGAATCTTTGAATAACACTGTGGCCTCTTCCTCGAAACATGCCATATATAGGTTGGCGTACAATGGGGCCACGTTTGACCCCATCGCCGTCCCTGAAGTTTGCAGGTAGTAGCTATTCTCAAACTTAAAATAATAACATTTAAAGCAGTACTCTGTTAATTTCAGAATAACCTCTACCGGTGGACCAATATATAGATATCTCATTAGCTGTCTCTTGATAGCAGTTAGACCTTCACCATGTAGAATTACCGTATACAGGCTGGTGACATCTAGCGTAACCAGTACGTCACCCTCCACCATATCAAGCATACACTTTGTCAATGTGATGACTTCTATGGAGTCCAATATAAATTATGTTGTATTGCGCACTATCGGCTGTAATAGTGCATCCAGGTAGATTGGTTTGCAGTATAGAGCCCCTTGAGGACACTATGGGCCTCCCCGGAGGACGGTTGGGGTCCTTATGCACCTTCGGGAGCGTGTAGATCACAGGGGTGAAAGGAAATTTGACCATCATAAACTCCCCCAATAAATAGTCCAGCCCCATAGCCGTTAGTATATAGTTGTCAAACTGTTTTTTAAATTCATTGGTGGGATCACCAGGGAGTTTACGGTATGTTTGTGTATCAGAAAGTTGAGACATGATTTCTTGTCTATAGTCTTTGTAGTTCTGTAATACAAGGGCACCCCCCTTGTCTTTCAAATTTTTAAGGGCACTCCGTTCCTCACGGCTTAGGTTATCCCGATGTGTATTATTATCAGTATATATGCTATCTTATAGCTCTTGCTCCACCAATCTGGTGAATGTATTTATACTTGAGTTTGTAGTTTTAGGATCACTCATAACATGTACATATGATAGCAAATAAGGGTCTTATCCTGTTCGAGCTATACAATTATAGATTATTTTAGGGCTGCAACCAACGATTATTTTCATAATCGATTAATCGGACGATTATTTTTTCGATTAATCGACTAATCGGATAAAAAGAGAATCAATAATAGTTTTCTATGTTTTAAATAAAATTCACATAATGAGTGTTACAAATATAAACTTCAGACTAAAACTTTACATTAACACAACTGTTTCTTCAATTTTTAAGCAGCAGAGCACAGTTTTATAATTAAACATAAACAAAACCAAACTGTTTGAAAAGAGGTAGAACTAGAAAGAGTTAAACTATCACTGTTAATAACATTCTGTTAATTCACTCTTTCAGAAACTTTGCATTGAAATGCAAAAATCTCAACATGTCCACATGCTTCTGGCTAAGGCTGGTTCTCTGTTTCCAGCTCTTTTTCCTGCAGCAGAGAAAAGGCTGTTGAGGTGTATAAGTAGGGAAGTCAATTTTACCAAAGTGGGATATTTATCTTTGTTAGCTCTTCACCAATGCTAAGTGTTTTCTACCTTGGCAAGGGGCTTTTCAATAAAGAACCCTTGACTTCATTCTAACATAAAAATATCTTGAATATCTATATGCAATGGTAAATAACAGCTATAAGGTTAGGGGAAATATCTAGTCCGCTCTAAAAATAACAGATATATACATATAGGTTGAATCTGGTACATATTATCACAATATATTAAAAATATAAATAAAAAAAAATCAAAAGTGCTAAGGACTGTATATCAATAACAGGACAAAGCCTTACACATTTATTTATACAGTACATATAATCAGCAAAAGCAAGCAATACGCTAATAATTGTGCAAACAGATAATAGTGCACATCAATTTAAATAACTCCCATCAATATAGGGGCAAGGTGTAAACAACAAGCTTGGCACTATATCATGAAAAGCATAGTTCCAAATCACCAGATTTAATATAAACAATCCAAATGATGACTATTATATCTGGGTTGCACTTAAGCCAGGGGTAGTTGTAAACGTATAGTGTCCTGAAAAAGTGAAAAGTAGACGTCCTTTAGGCTAAGGACATAACCATAAAACACAATACCATATGCAGGAGTTCATTGGTGTTGTGCACAGACCAACTAATTGCAAACCAACTAATCGATTATTATTGATTATGACGATTAGTTGTTGCAGCTCTAGATTATTTATATATTTTTTGGATGATAGTAATATTCCTATCCTTTTTCTAACACTTTCCTACCCTCTATATAGGTTTTAATTCCATAATAGTACTGGATGACATATACAAGTTGCTGACAAATTAGTGATGAGGCCTTTGATATTAACATTTATTAACTTTCCTTATAGTTGATTGTTGAATCCATGTTACTACAATGATACCACCGACTGTGAAAAGCGCTACCGATTGTATTTTTGTATTGCACGTTACAGCTGGACCAGATGGCGCTCTGTAGAGCAGCCGACGCATGCGCAGTTGCGCTGGGTGTACGCCGCAGAGTTTTCAGTTGCGGCAGAGCTGTTCACACAGAAGGATGTCGGGGAGCACTTATAAGGTGGTCAAATGATTTTGATTGTTCATGTTTGAGGACGGGTGTATGTATACCGGAGAGTGCCTTCCTTATTTTGGTGAATTTAAGCGCATAATTTGAGGCGCACCCCGGGAGCTGCTGAAGTTGAGCGTGTGCTGGGTTCTTTATATATACACACGGAAAAGAAAGGTCTAATGATAATTATTCAAAAGTCAAAGAATGGCAAGGCCGCACCAATGCAAATTTGTGAACCAATCTTGTATTTATTGCGAGAACAAAAGTAACACATTCCACCATTTATTAAGACCAAATATATGCTAAGTATCACATCACATATAAAATAATAAGGATATAAACAGAATCAGTTTGCTAAATAGCAACAGTGTAGGAAGCACTATAGTGCATATAGCACGCTCCCAAACAGACTTAAACTGATGAACTCGTTTTGCAGCAAACATAGGAGCCCTTAGTGCAACTGCACGCTCCAAAAGTTAGTAACAGGGGTTTGAAATATGACACGGTAGATGCCTACATCCAAATGTTTACATACTTCGATGCAATTGTATCAATTGTGGATAAATCCCAAAGGAATTCTACTTATATGCAGCGGTTTGATGTAAACACATGACCCCGCTTGCAAAAGTACCTTATGAAGGAAAGCTATTATCGACACCAATTTGCACTTTTGTGATTTTCCTTGAAGTTTTGACCAGAAGAGTTCCGTAGTAAAGCAATGCAGGATGATCGATAAAATCCAAAAGATCTTATAACGCAACAATATGACAACCTTTTTGCTGCTTGTAACGTTTACTCCAAGATGCGATACATTGTAGCATAACAGCCAGATCAATCTTCACCAAACAAACACCATGTGTGTAATGCTGGATGACGCGTTTTGCCCCGTGCTTCGTCACATAGCTGTCATTGAGCCTAAACGGCTCTTTTATATCTTCCATTCACCTTCTTTGTATGCTTTCTTAAAGCTATACCACAAAATTGTTGGTGATAAAAACCTTTAACAATATATGTAAATAAGGCTAGTTACATTGAGAGAAGCAACAGCTAGGCAATAATGTAATTTAAACAAATTCCTTTATCTTAGTTACATTTACTGTTTTCGCTATCATAGCTTAGTGCTAATCTAAATCTAGTACAAAACAGCAAAACTAAAACAGCTAAATATTAAACAGCATATGCATAACAAACTCATTTGAGTGTATGCTTATTATAGGAAACAGGCATATTCTATTTGTTCATTTAACCCCTTAGGGGCTAAACTTTGCAATCTATACATCCATTTTGATTCTTGTTGGAGAAGTATTTTGTCATAATTACCACCTCTTCTCTTTAATTTAGGATGCTCAATGCCATTCACTTTTAAACAGTAATAATTTGCATCATGACATACTGCAAAATGTCTAGCCACAGGACTATCAATCAACATTTTTGTGTTTTATGTCATTTCTATGCTCCATGACTATCTTTCAGCTCCCTTCCAGTTTTCCCAATATAAAATTTGGGGCAAGAACAGGACAATAGATAGATTGGGGCAAGTTGCAGCACATAATGCCTTAACACTGGCACATTTTGCATACTGACGAAGCACTACATAATTTTTTTTCTCCCTATCCCTTGTTAACTGCAAAAAGAGCAGTTAGTCTCAGGGATACCCTTGTGCATTCCAAATTTGAAAGACGTTTATCCCCAGATAATTGGCTAAGCAATTTACAACAAAGAGTTGGGTGTCACCCATGTGGCAAGTGCACCTACTGCAGTCATATACAAAAAACAAAAACCTTTGGAACTAATTCAAACAAATTATTTCAAATTAGACAATGGATAACTTGCAACACATCGAGGGTCATCTATCTATTGTCCTGTTCAAATTATTTCAAATTAGACAATGGATAACTTGCAAAACATCGGGGGTCATCTATCTATTGTCCTGTTCTTGCCCCAAATGTTATATTGTGAAGACTGGAAGGGAGCTGAAAGCTAGAGTCATGGAGCATAGAAATGACATAAAACACAAATTTGTTGATAGTCCTGTGGCTAGACATTTTGCAGTATGTCATGATGCCAATTATTCCTGTTTAAAAGTGATTGGCATTGAGCATCCTAAATCACAGAGAAGAGGTGGTAATTAAGACAAAATACTTTAACAAGAATCAAAATGGATGTATAGATTGCAAAGTTTAGCCCCTAAGGGGTTAAACGAAAAAACAAAATTTATGCTTACCTGATAAATTTCTGTCTCTTGTGGTGTATCCAGTCCACGGGTTCATCCATTACTTGTGGGATATTCTCCTTCCCAACAGGAAGTTGCAAGAGGACACCCACAGCAGAGCTGTCTATATAGCTCCTCCCCTAACTGCCACCCCCCAGTCATTCGACCGAAGACAAGCAAGAAAAAGGAGAAACTATAGGGTGCAGTGGTGACTGTAGTTTAAAAATAAAAAACATCTGCCTTAAAGTGACAGGGCGGGCTGTGGACTGGATACACCACAAGAGAAAGAAATTTATCAGGTAAGAATAAATTTTGTTTTCTCTTGTAATGTGTATCCAGTCCACGGGTTCATCCATTACTTGTGGAATACCAATACCAAAGCTTTAGGACACTGATGAAGGGAGGGACAAGGCAGGAACTTAAACGGAAGGCACCACTGCCTGCAAGACCTTTCTCCCAAAAATAGCCTCAGAGGAAGCAAAAGTATCAAATTTGTTGAATTTAGAAAAAGTATGAAGCGAAGACCAAGTCGCCGCCTTACAAATCTGTTCAACAGAGGCCTCATTTTTAAGAGCCCATGTGGAAGCTACCGCTCTAGTGGAATGAGCTGAAATTCTTTCAGGAGGCTGCTGGCCAGCAGTCTCAGAAGCTAAACGGATTATGCTTCTCAGCCAAAAAGAAAGAGAAGATGCCGAAGCCTTTTGACCTCTCCTCTGTCCAGAGTAAACAACAAACAATGCAGATGTTTGACGGAAATCCTTAGTAGCTTGTAAATAAAACTTTAAAGCACGAACCTCGTCAAGATTGTGTAATAGACGTTCCTTCTTCGAAGATGGATTAGGACACAGTGACGGAACAACAATCTCCTGATTGATATTCTTATTAGATACCACCTTAGGAAGAAACCCAGGTTTGGTACGCAAAACTACCTTATCTGCATGGAAGATCAGATAAGGGGAATCACACTGTAAGGCAGATAACTCTGAAACTCTTCGAGCCGAAAAGATAGCTACCAAAAACAAAACTTTCCAAGATAAAAGATTGATATCTATGGAATGCAGAGGTTCAAACGGAACCCCTTGAAGAACTTTAAGAACTAAATTTAAACTCCATGGCGGAGCAACAGGTTTAAACACAGGCTTGATTCTAACCAAAACTCCTGAACGTCTGGAACATCCGCCAGACGCTTGTGCAAAAGAATAGACAGAGCAGAAATCTGTCCCTTTAAGGAACTAGCTGACAATCCCTTCTCCAATCCTTCTTGGTGAAAAGATAATATCCTAGGAATCCTGACTTTTCTCCATGAGTAACCCTTGGATTCACACCAATGAAGATATTTACACCATATCTTATGATAGATTTTTCTGGTGACAGGCTTTCGAGCCTGAATCAAGGTATCAATGACCGACTCGGAGAAACCACGTTTTGATAAAATCAAGCGTTCAATCTCCAAGCAGTCAGCCGCAGAGAAATTAGATTTGGATGTTTGAATGGACCTTGGAGTAGAAGGTCCTGTCTCAGCGGCAGAGTCCATGGTGGAAGGAAGGGATGACATGTCCACCAGATCTGCATACCAAGTCCTGCGTGGCCACGCAGGTGCTATCAAAATCACCAAAGCTCTCTCCTGCTTGATCTTTGCAATCAGACGAGGGAGGAGATGAAATGGTGGGAACACATAAGCCAGGATGAAGGACCAGGGCACTGCTAAAGCATCTATCAGCGTTGCCTGGGGATCCCTTGACCTGGACCCGTAACAAGAAAGCTTGGCGTTCTGACGAGACACCATCAGATCCAGTTCTGGTTTGCCCCATAGTTGAATCAGCTGGGCAAATACCTCCGGATGGAGCTCCCACTCCCCCGGATGAAAAGTCTGCCGACTTAGAAAATCCGCCTCCCAGTTCTCTACTCCTGGGATATGGATAGCTGAGAGATGGCAAGAGTGAACCTCTGCCCATAGAATTATCTTTGAAACCTCCAACATTGCAGGGGGCTTCTTGTTCCCCCCTGATGGTTGATATAGGCTACAGTCGTGATATTGTCCGACTGAAATCTGATGAACCTAACCGCGAGCTAGCTGAGGCCAAGCCTGAAGAGCATTGAATATCGCTCTCAGTTCCAGAATGTTTATCAGAAGGAGGGCATCCTCCTGAGTCCACGAACCCTGAGCCTTTAGGGAGTTCCAGACCGTGCCCCAGCCCAGAAGGCTGGCATCTGTAATCACTATAGTCCACTCTGGCCTGCGGAAACTCATTTCCCTGGACATGGACCCGAGATAACCACCACCAGAGAAGAGAATCCCTGGTCTCTTGATCCAGATTTAGCTGAGGGGACAAATCTGTGTAGTCCCCATTCCACTGATTGAGCATGCAAAGTTGCAGTGGTCTGAGATGTAGGTGGGCAAACCAAACTATGTCCATTGCCGCTACCATTAGGCCGATTACTTCCATACACTGAGCCACTGACGGCCGAGAAGTGGAATGAAGAGCACGGCAGGAAGTTAGAAGCTTTGATAACCTGACCTCTGTCAGAAAAAATTTTCATTTCTACTGAATCTATCAGTGTTCCTAGGAAGGAAACTCTTGTGAGAGGGGAGAGAGAACTCTTTTCTTCGTTCACCTTCCACCCGTGAGACCTCAGAAAGGCCAAAACAATGTCCGTATGGGACTTGGCGATTTGAAAAGTCGACGCCTGTATCAGAATGTCGTCTAGGTAAGGAGCCACTGCTATGCCCCGTGGCATTAGAACCGCCAGAAGGGACCCTAGAACCTTCGTAAAGATTCTTGGTGCCGTGGCTAACCCGAAGGGAAGAGCCACAAACTGGTAATGCCTGTCTAAGAAGGCGAACCTGAGGAACTGATGATGATCTCTGTGAATCGGAATGTGGAGATAAGCATCCTTTAAGTCCACGGTAGTCATATATTGACCCTCCTGGATCATAGGAAGGATGGTTCGGATAGTCTCCATCTTGAAGGATGGGACCCTGAGAAATTTGTTTAGGATCTTGAGATCCAAGATTGGTCTGAAAGTTCCCTCTTTTTTGGGAACTATAAACAGATTTGAATAGAAGCCCTGCCCCTGTTCCTTCCTTGGAACTGGGTGGACCATTCCCATAACCAGTAGGTCTTGAACACAACGTAAGAATGCCTCTCTCTTTATCTGGTTTACAGATAACTGTGAGAGATGAAATCTCCCCTTTGGAGATGAAGCTTTGAAGTCCAGAAGATATCCCTGGGAAACAATCTCTAATGCCCAGGGATCCTGGACGTCTCTTGCCCAAGCCTGGGCGAAGAGAGAAAGTCTGCCCCCTACTAGATCCGGTCCCGGATCGGGGGCTACTCCTTCATGCTGTCAGAGGCAGCCGTAGGTTTCTTGGCCTGCTTCCCCTTGTTCCAAGCCTGGTTAGGTCTCCAGACTGGTTTGGACTGGGCGAGATTTCCCTCTTGTTTTGCATTAGAGGAAACTGAAGCTGCGCCACTCTTGAAGTTTCGAAAGGAATGAAAATTATTCTGTTTGGTGCTTAACTTATTGGACCTATCCTGAGGAAGGGCGTGACCTTTTCCTCCAGTAATATCAGAAATGATCTCCTTCAGACCAGGCCCGAATAGGGTCTGTCCCTTGAAGGGGATGTTAAGAAGCTTAGACTTTGAAGTAACGTCTGCTGACCAGGATTTAAGCCATAGCGCCCTACGCGCCAAAATGGCAAAACCTGAATTTTTAGCCGTTAGCTTGGTTAAAATGAAAAATGGGCGTCAGAAATAAAGGAGTTAGCTAACTTAAGAGCTTTAATCCTGTCTAGAATATCGTCTAGCGGTGTCTCCACCTGTAGAGCCTCCTCAAGAGACTCAAACCAAAAAGCCGCTGCAGCAGTAACTGGGGCAATGCATGCAAGAGGCTGGAGAATAAAACCTTGATGTATAAAAATTTTCTTAAGGAGACCCTCCAATGTTTTATCCATAGGATCTAGGAAAGCACAACTGTCCTCGACGGGGATAGTTGTACGCTTAGCTAGGGTAGAGACTGCTCCCTCCACCTTAGGGACCGTCTGCCACGAGTCCCGTATGGCGGCATCTATGGGAAACATCTTTTTGAAAGCAGGAGGGGGAGAGAATGGCACACCTGGTCTATCCCATTCCTTAGTAATAATTTCTGAAAACCTCTTAGGGACTGGAAAAACATCAGTGTAAACAGGTACTGCAAAGAATTTGTCCATTTTACACAATTTCTCTGGAACCACAATGGGGTCACAATCATCCAGAGTCGCTAAAACCTCCCTAAGCAATAAGCAGAGGAGTTCAAGCCTAAATTTAAACGCTATCATTTCAGAATCAGACTGAAGTAACGCCTTCCCTGAGTCTGAAAAATCACCCACCGATAGAAGCTCACCTGCCTCGGCTTCTGAGCATTGTGAGGGTATATCGAACACAGGCATTAAAGCGTCAGAAAGCTCTGTATTAGTTCTAGCCCCAGAGCTGTCTCGCTTTCCTTGTAGCCCTGGCAGTTTGGAGAATACCTCTGAGAGGGTAGCATTCATAACTGCCGCCATGTCCTGTAAGGTAAAAGAATTAGACGCGCTAGATGTACTTGGCATCACTTGAGCAGGGGTTATAGGTTCTGACACATGGGGAGAGTTAGATGGCATAATCTACCTGTTTTCCATCAGAGAATCCCCTGGAGATACATTTTTATACGCCATAATATGGTCTTTATAGTTTATAGAAATTTCAGTACATTTGATACACATTTTAAGAGGGGGTTCCACCATGGCTTCCAAACATATTGAACAAGGAGTTTCCTCTATGTCAGACATGTTTAACAGACTAGTAATGAGACAAGCAAGCTTGGAAAACACTTTAATAAATGTGAAACAGTAATTAAACAAAAACTTTACTGTGCCTTTAGGAGAAAAAAACTAGCACTTAAACTGCAAAACAGTGTAAAAATACAGTAAAGTCTTTGAAATTTTTACAGTGTGTGTAAGGGACTAAAGCAACATTGCACCCACTTGCAAATGGATGATTAACCCCTTAGGCAACAAACCGGATTGAAAAACCCTTAAATACGATTTTGTGCAGAAATAACCCCTTTGAAATGGTCCTCAGATGACAGAGGACTCCTCTAGGGAAGCTGGATGTCTCAGTCTGAATTAAAACTGCGCAGTTAGAGTGCTAAAATAGCCCCTCCCACCATGTACTGGATGTCAGAAGGGCCTTAAGAAAATACTCCTGGGAGTATCTGACTAGCCATGTGGAAACTAGGCCCCAAATAAAGACTTATTACCCTGTTTTGTAAGCATGATCCCAGTCGCTGTCAAATCACTGCATCAGGCTTACCTCAAATACACAGGCTCTGTCAGCATTTTCTAGAACTTATTCATCTCTCTAGAAATAAAAATACTGAACATACCTCAAAGCAGGTAAACTGCAGGCCGTTCCCCCAACTGAAGTTTTCCCATATTCATCAGTTATGTGTGAGAACAGCAATGGACCTTAGTTACAAACCGCTAAGATCATCAAACCTCCAGGCAGAATTCTTCTTCTAATTTCTGCCTGAGAGTAAAACAGTACAACGCCGGTACCGTTTAAATATAACAAACTTTTAATTGAAGGTAAAACTACACTAAGTCACGACATATCTCTTGATACTTCCATTCTTGTCGAGACTTGCAAGAGAATGACTGGGGGTGCAGTTAGGGGAGGAGCTATATAGACAGCTCTGCTGTGGGTGTCCTCTTGCAACTTCCTGTTGGGAAGGAGAATATCCCACAAGTAATGGATGAACCCGTGGACTGGATACACCTTACAAGAGAAAAATAGAATATGCCTGTTTCCTATAATAAGCATACACTCAAATGAGATTGTTCTGCATATGCTGTTTAATATTTGCTGTTTTGTACTAGATTTAGATTAGCACTAAGCTATGATAGCGAAAACAGTAAATGTAACTAAGATAAAGGAATTTGTTTAAATTACATTATTGCCAAGCTGTTGCTTCTCTCAATGTAACTAGCCTTATTAACATATATTGTAAAAGGTTTTTATCACCAACAATTTTTTGCGGTATAGCTTTAAGAAAGCATACAAAGAAGGTGAATGGAAGATATAAAAGAGTCGTTTAGGCTCAATGACAGCTATCTGACGAAGCCCTGGCCAAACCCTAAGTGGGAGGGCCGAAATGCGTCATCCAGCATTACACACATGGTGTTTGTTTGGTGAAGATTGATCTGGCTGTTATGCTACAAAGTATTGCATCTTGGAGTAAACGTTACAAGCAGCAAAAAGGTTGTCATATTGTTGCGGTATTAAGATCTTTTGGATTTTATCGATCACCCTGCATTGCTTTACTACGGAACTCTTCTGGTCAAAACTTCAAGGAAAATAACAAAAGTGCAAATTGGTGTCGATAATAGCTTTCCTTTTACCGGTGGACGGATCACAAGTCATAAGGTACTTTTGCAAGCAGGGTCATGTGTTTACATCAAACCGCTGCATATAAGTATAATTCCTTTGGGATTGATCCACAATTGATACAATTGTACCGAAGTATGTAAACATTTGGATGTGGACTTCTACCATGTCATATGTTTGGGAGTGTGCTATATGCACTAAGTGCTTCCTACACTGTTGCTATTTAGCAAACTGATTCTGTTTATATCATTATTTTATATGTGATATGATACTTAGCATATATTTGGTCTTAATAAAAGGTGGAAAGTGTTACTTTTGTTTCACAATACATACAAGATTGGTTCACAAATTTGCATTGGTGCGGTCTTGCCATTCTTTGAATTTTGAATAATAATCATTAGTCCTTTCTTCTTCTTGTGCATATATTATTGTTAGTGGCTGCATGCACAATGCATTTTTTAAAATTATTACAAAAACATATTTTGAGTGCCACGATCCCCAGAATTATATTATATATATATATATATATATATATATATATAAATATATATATATATATATATATATATATGTGTGTATATATATATATATATATATATATATATATATATGTGTGTATGTATGTGTATATATATATATATATATATATATATATGTGTGTATATATATATATATATATGTGTGTATGTATGTGTATATATATATATATATATATATATATATATATATATGTGTGTATATATATATATATATATATATATATATATGTGTGTATGTATGTGTATATATATATATATATATATATATATATATATATGTGTGTATGTATGTGTATATATATATATATATATATATATATATATATATGTGTATGTATGTGTATATATATATATATGTGTGTATGTATGTGTATATATATATATATATATATATATATATATATATATATATATATATATATATACACACACACACACACACACACACACACAGTGGGGCAAAAAAGTATTTAGTCAGCCACCAATTGTGCAAGTTCTCCCACTTAAGAAGATGAGAGAGGCCTGTAATTTTCATCATAGGTATAACTTAACTATGAGAGACAAAATGTGGAAACAAATCCAGACAATCACACTGTCTGATTTGGAAATAATTTATTTGCATATTATGGTGGAAAATAAGTATTTGGTCACCTACAAACAAGCAAGATTTCAGGCTCTCACAGACCTGTATCTTCTTCTTTAAGAGGCTCCTCTGTCCTCCACTCATTACCTGTATTAATGGCACCTGTTTGAACTTGTTATCAGTATAAAAGACACCTGTCCACAACCTCAAACAGTCACACTCCAAACTCCACTATGGTGAAGACCAAAAAGCTGTCGAAGGACACCAGAAACAAAATTGTAGACCTGCACCAGGCTGGGAAGACTGGATCTGCAATAGGCAAACAGCTTGGTGTGAAGAAATCAACTGTGGGAGCAATAATTAGAAAATGGAAGACATACAAGACTGCTGATAATCTCCCTCGATCTGGGGCTCCACGCAAGATCTCACCCCGTAGGGTCAAAATGATCACAAGAACGGTGAGCAAACATCCCAGAACCACACGGGGGACCTAGTGAATGACCTGCAGAGAGCTGGGACCAACGTAACAAAGGCTACCATCAGTAACACACTAAGCCGCCAGGGACTCAGATCCTGCAGTTCCAGATGTGTCCCCCTGCTTAAGCCAGTACATATCCGTGCCCGTCTGAAGTATGCTAGAGAACATTTGGATGATCCAGAAGCGGATTGGGAGAATGTCATATGGTCAGGTGAAACCAAAGTAGAACTGTTTGTTAGAAACACAACTCGTCGTGTTTGGAGGAGAGAGAATGCTGAGTTGCAACCAAAGAACACCATACCTACTGTGAAGCATGGGGGTGGCAACATCATGCTTTGGGGCTGTTTCTCTGCAAAGGGAACAGGACGACTGATCCGTGTACATGAAAGAATGAATGGGGCCATGTATCGTGAGATTTTGAGTGCAAACCTCCTTCCATCAGCAAGGGCACTGAAGATGAAACATGGCTGGGTCTTTCAGCATGACAATGACCCCAAACACACCACCCGGGTAACGAAGGAGTGGCTTCATAAGAAGCATTTCAAGGTCCTGGAGTGACCTAGCCAGTTTCCAGATCTCAACCCCATAGAAAACCTTTGGAGGGAGTTGAAAGTCTGTGTTGCCCTGCTACCGCCCCAAAACATCACTGCTCTAGAGGAGATCTGCATGCAGGAATGGGCCAACATACCAGCAACAGTGTGTGACAACCTTGTGAAGACTTACAGAAAACGTTTGACCTCTGTCATTGCCAACAAAGGATATATAACAAAGTATTGAGATGAACTTTTGATATTGACCAAATACTTATTTTCCACCATAATTTTCAAATAAATTCTTTCCAAATCAGACAATGTGATTGTCTGGATTTTTTTCCACATTTTGTCTCTCATCGTTGAGGTATACCTATGATGAAAATTACAGGCCTCTCTCATCTTCTTAAGTGGGAGAACTTGCACAATTGGTGGCTGACTAAATACTTTTTTGCCCCACTATATATATATATATATATATATATATATATATATATATACATATATATATATATATATATATATATATATATATATATATATATATATATATATATATACACATACACACACACATACATACATATACATACAAGCTTCCTAGTGATGGGTGCGCAAAACTACAGTACAATCTATAATTCAATGTTTAATACTCACAATACTTGTATTGGTCTTGAGAGACAGAGTGAATAAAAATAGAATAATATCTGTTCTCAATATAAATTACAAAATTTCACATATAAATAAATACATATATACATGTGTACTTGTGAATGAGTAATTTAGTGTAATCTCCTGAAGTTTAGAGACTTGTATAAAATCCAGAGATTAAAAGTAGAGACTAGTGTTCATATTAAAACACATTCACATTCATATGAGTGTACTTTAGATGGGAAAAACAAATACCTAGCTGCTGTGAATGAACCTTCCAATAGGCGGAATAACCCTTTCCAGGTAATCCCTTAAAACAAAATGGGTATAAAGAAGAGTGCTGGAAGGAATTCAGCGCCAGTAAGTGTGCCCACCACAAAAATACTTGGTCACAAAGGGAATTGACTAATCAAATAAAAAACACACAGTAATGAGAGTGAAGATCCTAAAGACAACAATAGTAATAGCTGTAATGATTTTTGTCCTTTTTGTCAAAAATGAGAACCCAACAACAAAAGTTGGTAATGATAATTCCATATTACGAATGAGTAATGCTGATAGCAGCAATAATAATCTAAACTTGCGAGATGTGATGCTTGGTTACTAACAGTTCAAGGGAATCAAAGTAATCGATATCCACTAAAGCTTATATATGCTACTTACAAGACACAACCCCAATCATATGAGGTAAGTGTGAGACACGATCAGGTTGATGCTCAATGGATGTTGTAAGAATTGAGAGGTTCCGTTTTGGTATAAAGCTATGCCCCTGTTGTCTTCAAAACGTTTTCCACCCCAACTTCAACACGACAATCGTCTCCAGGCAAGGGGAAAGGTTGATGCACAAATATACTCCCCAACCAGTAGACAAAGTATACTGTAGGTATGGAGTAACCCAGAGATTAAGGTGGAGATGAGTACCTACAGTATACTTTGTCTACTGGTTGGGGAGTATATTTGTGCATCAACCTTTCCCCTTGCCTGGAGACGATTGTCGTATTGAAGTTGGGGCAGAGCTCGATACCAAAACGGAACCTCTCAATTCTTACAACATCCATTTAGCATCAACCTGATCGTGTCTCACACTTACCTCATATGATTGGGGTTGTGTCTTGTAAGTAGCATATATAAGCTTTAGTGGATATCGATTACTTTGAATCCCTTGAACTGTTAGTAACCAAGCATCACATCTCGCAATTTTGGATTATTATTGCTGCTATCAGCATTACTCATTCGTAATATGGAATTATCATTACCAACTTTTGTTGTTGGGTTCTCATTTTTGACAAAAAGGACAATAATCATTACATCTATTACTATTGTTGTCTTTAGGATCTTCACTCTCATTACTGTGAGGTTTTTATTTGATTAGTCAATTCCCTTTGTGACCAAATATATTTGTGGTGGGCACACTTACTGGCGCTCAATTCCTTCCAGCACTCTTCATTATATATATATATATATATATATATATATATATATATATATATATATATATCCAAAACACCAGAACTCGCCCACAGAGGAAAACTGCCTGGGTGCAAATTTGTAGAAGATATGCAGCCAAAAGAAAATGCACTCTCAGGACTTTCATAAACAAGTTACTTTTATTTCTGTAACGTTTTCGGAGGTCTTGCCTCCTTCATCAGCATGAATAAAGTGAAAGCAAACAAACTCTTAAATAGTGACATACTCACTCAAAATCATTTCAAACCACTACCTGTGCTGGCGCCAAAATTACCGGTGTTGGACCGCATAGTGCGTTCCAAACGTGCTAAGTGGCGGAAGTAGTGCGCCAAACTACTTCCGGTTGTCAAAATTCTGTAGCCGTTAAAATCGGCTTAATCAGTGTAAATGCCATAATTATAAAACCATTGTGGCATATTATCTTAAAAACATAAAACAAACTCTTAGTGTGCAAACGATTGTGCTATTACTTTAAATAGTGATAGTAGGTGTAGCAGCCGCTTGTTGCCATGACAACCTAAACAATGCTAGAATGCAATCCTGTACAGGAACAGACTAACAGTAATTATATTTCAAGGTATATCAAAGTGTGTTAAAGCAAGCATGCTGTTTGACTACAATATGTGTGTTTAACCCCTTAACGACCGAGGACGTGCAGGGTACGTCCTCAAAAAAAAAGGCAGTTAATGCCTGAGAACGTACCCTGCACGTCCTCGGTGTGGAAAGCAGCTGGAAGCGATCCTGCTCGCTTCCAGCTGCTTTCCGGTTATTGCAGTGATGCCTCGATATGGAGGCATCCTGCAATAACCTTTGGTAGCCATCCGGTGCAGAGAGAGCCACTCTGTGGCCCTCTCTGCACCGGAGATCGGTGGCTCCCTGCTTTGTTGGGTGGGAGCCGGACCGGGAGGCGGGTGGCGGCCATCGATGGCCCTGGTTATGTGCAGGGGGGCGGGATCGTGGGCGGGGACGAGCGGGGGCGCGCACGGACGCGGCGCGCGTGCACGGGAGGGCGGGGGCGGGCGCGTGCACGGGGAGGGAGCGGGTGGGAACCGCTACACTACAGAAAATGAATTAATAAAAAATGTACAAATTTCTAAATAATAATAATACATTTAAAAAAAAAAAGATCAGCAAGGTGGTGGGGGATTGTCTGTGTGGGGGGGGGAAGCTACACTACAGAAAAAAGCCAAAAAAAAATAAAAAAAAGCACTTTTTTTTGCAAACTGGGTACTGGCAGACAGCTGCCAGTACCCAAGATGGCCCCCAATGAGGCAGAGGGGAGGGTTAGAGAGCGGTTTTTGGGGGGGATCAGGGAGGTTGGGGGCTAAGGGGGGGATCCTACACCCTAGCATATGTAAATATGCTAAAAAAAATTTTTATTTTTTTTAAAAAACCCTTTTATTTTAGTACTGGCAGACTTTCTGCCAGTACTTAAGATGGCGGGGACAATTGTGGGGTGGGGGAGGGAAGGGAGCTGTTTGGGAGGGATCAGGGGGTGGGATGTGTCAGGTGGGAGGCTGATCTCTACACTAAAGCTAAAATTAACCCTGCAAGCTCCCTACAAACTCCCTAATTAACCCCTTCACTGCTAGCCATAATACACGTGTGAGGCGCAGCAGGATTTAGCGGCCTTCTAATTACCAGAAAGCAACGCCAAAGTCATATATGTCTGCTATTTCTGAACAAAGGGGATCCCAGACAAGTATTTACAACCATTTGTGCCATAATTGCACAAGCTGTTTGTAAATTATTTCAGTGAGAAACCTAAAATTGTGAAAAATTTAACTTTTTTTTCAATTTGATCGCATTTGGCGGTGAAATGGTGGCATGAAATATACCAAAATGTGCCTAGATCAATACTTGGGGTTGTCTACTATACTACACTAAAGCTAAAATTAACCCTACAAGCTCCCTAAAAGCTCCCTAATTAACCCCTTAACTGCTGGGCATAATACACTTGTGGTGCGCAGTGGCATTTAGCGGCCTTCTAATTACCAAAAAGCAACGCCAAAGCCATATATGTCTGCTATTTCTGAACAAAGGGGATCCCAGAGAAGAATTTACAACCATTTATGCCATAATTGCACAAGTTGTTTGTAAATAATTTCAGTGAGAAACCAAAAGTTTGTGAAAAAATTTGTGAAAAAGTGAACGATTTTTTGTATTTGATCGCATTTGGCGGTGAAATGGTGGTATGAAATATACCAAAATTGTCCTAGATCAATACTTTGGGATGTCTACTAAAAAAAAATATATACATGTCAAGGGATATTCAGGGATTCCTGAAAGATATTAGTGTTCTAATGTAACTAGCGCTAATTTTGGAAAAAAGTGGTTTGGAAATAGCAAAGTGCTACTTGTATTTATGGCCCTATAACTTGCACAAAAAGCAAAGAACATGTAAACATTGGGTATTTCTAAACTCAGGACAAAATTTTGAAACTATTTAGCATGGGTGTTTTTTGGTGGTTGTAGATATGTAACAGATTTTGGGGGTCAAAGTTAGAAAAAGTGTGTTTTTTTCAATTTTTCCTCATATTTTATATTTTTTTTTATAGTAAATTATAAGATATGATGAAAATAATGGTATCTTTAGAAAGTCCATTTAGTGGCGAGAAAAACGGTATATAATATGTGTGGGTACAGTAAATGAGTAAGAGGAAAATTACAGCTAAACACAAACACCTCAAAAAGGTAAAAATAGCCTTGGTCCCAAACGGACAGAAAATGGAAAAGTGCTGTGGTCATTAAGGGGTTAAAGAAGGTGTACGTATTGAAAAAAAGAAGGATAAACAAATCTAATTATGAGACACGCCAGCTGGCATATTGTGCTATATACGTGTTGTTGTGTTGCCTTATATTGAAGATATTAAGTCAGTCTACCCAATATTCATAAAGGAGTCTCATATGGAGATGTATACCTCCGATATATAGCCTTCGATTTGTAAACGACTGACATACTAAAAAACAGAATTTATGCTTACCTGATAAATTACTTTCTCCAACGGTGTGTCCGGTCCACGGCGTCATCCATTACTTGTGGGATATTCTCCTCCCCCACAGGGAAAGGCAAGGAGAGCACACAGCAAGAGCTGTCCATATAGTCCCTCCCAGGCTTCGCACCCCCAGTCATTCGACCGACGGATAGGAGAAAAAAAGGAGAAACTATAGGGTGCCGTGGTGACTGTAGTGTATAGAGAGAGAAATTTTTCAAACCTGATTAAAAAACCAGGGCGGGCCGTGGACCGGACACACCGTTGGAGAAAGTAATTTATCAGGTAAGCATAAATTCTGTTTTCTCCAACATTGGTGTGTCCAGTCCACGGCGTCATCCATTACTTGTGGGAACCAATACCAAAGCTTTAGGACACGGATGAAGGGAGGGAGCAAATCAGGTTACCTAAACAGAAGGCACCACGGCTTGCAAAACCTTTCTCCCAAAAATAGCCTCCGAAGAAGCAAAAAGTATCAAATTTGTAGAATTTGGCAAAAGTGTGCAGAGAAGACCAAGTTGCTGCCTCACATATCTGATCAACAGAAGCCTCGTTCTTGAAGGCCCATGTGGAAGCCACAGCCCTAGTAGAGTGAGCTGTGATTCGTTCAGGAGGCTGCCGTCCAGCAGTCTCATAAGCCAATCGGATAATGCTTTTCAGCCAGAAAGAAAGAGAGGTAGCAGTAGCTTTTTGTCCTCTCCTCTTACCAGAATAAACGACAAACAAAAAAGAAGTTTTGTCTGAAATCCTTTGTTGCTTCTAAATAGAACTTTAAAGCACGGACTACATCTAAATGGTGTAACAAATGTTCCTTCTTTGAAACTGGATTCGGACACAAAGAAGGGACAACTATTTCCTGGTTAATATTCTTGTTGGAAACAACTTTTGGAAGAAAACCAGGCTTGGTACGCAAAACAACCTTATCTGAATGGAACACCAGATAGGGTGGATCACACTGCAAAGCAGATAGTTCAGAAACTCTTCTAGCAGAAGAAATAGCAACCAAAAACAGAACTTTCCAAGATAGTAACTTGATATCTATGGAATGTAAGGGTTCAAATGGAACCCCTTGAAGAACTGAAAAAACTAAATTTAGACTCCAGGGAGGAGTCAAAGGTCTGTAAACAGGTTTGATTCTGACCAAAGCCTGTACAAAAGCTTGTACATCTGGCACAGCTGCCAGTCGTCTGTGTAACAAGACAGATAAAGCAGATCTCTGTCCTTTCAGAGAACTCGCTGACAATCCCTTATCCAAACCTTCTTGTTAGAAAGGAGAGGATCCTGGGAATATTAATCCATGAGAATCCCTTGGATTCACACCAACAGATATATCCTTTCCATATTTTATGGTAAATCCTTCTAGTCACAGGTTTTCTGGCTTGGACCAGAGTATCTATCACTGAATCTGAAAACCCGCGCTTGGATAAAATCAAGCGTTCAATTTCCAAGCAGTCAGCTGGAGAGAAACTAGATTTGGATGTTCGAATGGATCTTGCACTAGAAGATCCTGTCTCAAAGGTAGCTTCCATGGTGGAGCCGATGACATATTCACCAGGTCTGCATACCAAGTCCTGCGTGGCCACGCAGGAGCTATCAGAATCACTGAGGCCTTCTCCTGTTTGATCCTGGCTACAAGCCTGGGAAGGAGAGGGAACGGTGGAAATGCATAAGCTAGGTTGAACGACCAAGGCGTCACTAATGCATCCACTAGAGTTGCCTTGGGATCCCTGGATCTGGACCCGTAGCAAGGAACCTTGAAGTTCTGACGAGACGCCATCAGATCCATGTCTGGAATGTCCCATAATTGAGTCAACTGGGCAAAAACCTCTGGGTGGAGTTCCCACTCCCCCGGATGGAAAGTCTGATGACTCAGATAATCCGCCTCCCAGTTGTCTACTCCTGGGATGTGAATTGCAGATAGATGGCAGGAGTGATCCTCCGCCCATTTGATGATCTTGGATACCTCTCTCATCGCCAAGGAACTCTTTGTTCCTCCCTGATGGTTGATGTAAGCTACAGTCGTCATGTTGTCTGACTGGAATCTTATGAATCCGGCCTTCGCTAGTTGAGGCCAAGCCCGGAGAGCATTGAATATCTCTCTCAGTTCCAGGATGTTTATTGGGAGAAGAGAATCTTCCCGAGACCATAGACCCTGAGCTTTCAGGGAATCCCAGACCGCGCCCCAGCCTAATAGACTGGCGTCGGTCGTGACAATGACCCACTCTGGTCTGCGGAAACTCATTCCCTGAGACAGGTGATCCTGTGACAACCACCAACGGAGTGAGTCTCTGGTAATCTGGTCTACTTGAATCTTTGGAGACAAGTCTGTATAGTCCCCATTCCACTGCTTGAGCATGCACAGTTGTAATGGTCTTAGATGAATTTGAGCAAAAGGAACTATGTCCATTGCTGCAACCATCAACCCTACTACTACCATGCACTGAGCTATGGAAGGCTGCAGAATAGAGTGAAGAACTTGACAAGCTTTAGAAGCTTTGACTTTCTGACTTTTGTCAGGAAGATCTTCATTTTTAAAGAATCTATTATCGTTCCCAAGAAGGGAACTCTTGTCGACGGAGACAGGGAACTCTTTTCTACGTTCACCTTCCACCCGTGAGATATGAGAAAGGCTAGAACAATGTCTGTATGAGCCTTTGCTTTGGAAAGAGACGACGTTTGGATTAGAATGTCGTCCAGATAAGGTGCCACTGCAATACCCCTTGGTCTTAGAACCTCTAGAAGGGACCCTAGCACCTTTGTGAAAATCCTTGGATGATCTTTGTGGATAGGAATATGTAGATACGCATCCTTTAAATCCACGGTAGTCATAAATTGACCCTCCTGGATTGTAGATAAAATTGTTCGAATGGTTTCCATTTGAACGATGGAACTCTGAGAAATTTGTTTAGAATTTTTAAATCCAGAATTGGTCTGAAAATTCCCTCTTTTTTGGGAACTACAAACAGATTTGAGTAAAACCCCCGACCTTGTTCCACAGTTGGAACTGGGTGTATCACTCCCATCTTTAACAGGTCTTCTACACAATGTAAGAATGCCTGTCTCTTTATTTGGTTTGAAGATAAGTTAGACATGTGGAACCTTCCCCTTGAGGGTACTTCCTTGAACTCCAGAAGAAAACCCTGAGAGACTATTTCTAGTGTCCAGGGATCCTGAACATCTCTTGCCTAAGCCTGAGCAAAGAGAGAGCGTCTGCCCCCTACTAGATCCGGTCCCGGATCGGGGGCTACCCCTTCATGCTGTTTTGGTAGCAGCAGCAGGCTTCTTGGCCTGTTTACCCTTGTTCCAGCCTTGCATTGATTTCCAAGCTGGTTTAGTCTGGGAAGCGTTACCCTCTTGTCTAGAGGCTGCCGAGTTGGAAGCCGGTCCGTTCCTGAAATTGCGAATGGAACGAAAATTGGACTTATTCTTAGCCTTGAAAGGTTTATCTTGTGGGAGGGCATGGCCCTTTCCCTCAGTGATGTCTGAAATAATCTCTTTCAATTCTGGCCCAAAAAGGGTCTTACCTTTGAAAGGGGTATTAAGCAATTTTGTCTTGGAAGATACATCCCCCGACCAAGACTTTAGCCAGAGCGCTCTACGCGCCCCAATTGTAAACCCTGAATTTTTCGCCGCTAACCTCGCTAACTGCAAAGCGGTGTCTAAAATAAAGGAATTAGCTAACTTAAGTGCGTGAATTCTGTCCATGACTTCCTCATACGGAGTCTCCCTACTGAGCGACTTTTCCAGTTCCTCGAACCAGAACCACGCCGCTGTAGTAACAGGAATAATGCACAAAATAGGTTAAAGGAGGTAACCTTGCTGTACAAAAATCTTTTTAAGCAAACCCTCCAATTTTTTATCCATAGGATCTTTGAAAGCACAATTGTCCTCAATAGGAATGGTCGTGCGCTTGGCTAGAGTAGAAACCGCCCCCTCGACCTTAGGGACTGTTTGCCATGTGTCCTTCCTGGGGTCGACCATAGGGAACAATTTCTTAAATATAGGAGGAGGGACAAAAGGTATGCCTGGCTTCTCCCACTCCTTATTCACTATGTCCGCCACCCGTTTAGGTATCGGAAAAGCATCAGGGTGCACCGGGACCCTAAGAACTTGTCCATCTTGCACAATTTTTCTGGGTTGACCAGATTGTCACAATCATCCAGAGTAGATAGCACCTCCTTAAGTAATGCGCGGAGATGCTCTAATTTTGATTTAAATGTCACAACATCAGGTTCTGCCTGCTGAGAAATTCTTCCTGTATCAGAAATTTCCCCATCTGACAAACCCTCCCTCACTGCCACTTCAGATTGGTGTGAGGGTATGACAGAAAAATTATCATCAGCGCCCTCCTGCTCTACAGTGTTTAAAACAGAGCAATAGCGCTTTCTCTGAAATGCTGGCATTTTGGATAAAATATTAGCTATGGAGTTATCCATTACTGCCGTCAATTGCTGCATAGTAACAAGCATTGGCGCGCTAGAAGTACTAGGGGTCGCCTGCGCGGGCATAACTGGTATAGACACAGAAGGAGATGATGTAGAACTATGTCTACTTCCTTCATCTGAGGAATCATCCTGGGCAACTTTACAATTTGTGACAGTACTGTCCCTACTTTGTTTGGACGCTATGGCACAATTATCACACATATTTGAAGGGGGAACCACATTGGCTACCATACATACAGAACATGATCTATCTGAAGGTACAGACATGTTAAACAGGCTTAAACTGGTTAATAAAGCACAAAAACCGTTTTAAAACAAAACTGTTACTGTCTCTTTAAATGTTAAACAGGGCACACTTTATTACTGAATATGTGAAAAACTATGAAGGAATTATCCAATCTTTACCAAATTTTCACCACAGTGTCTTAATGCATTCAAAGTATTGCACCCCAATTTTCAAGCTGTTAACCCTTATAATGTGGAAACCGTAGCCGTTTTTAATTTTAACCCCCTTACAGTCCCAGCTACAGCCTTTGCTGCGACTTCACCAATCCCAGGGGGGTATATGATATCAAATGAAGCCTTCTAGGAACGTTTTTAGTGGATTCCAGACCCACACACATGCAGCTGCATGTACTGTACTCAAAAGTAACTGCACAGTAATGGCGTGAAAATGAGGCTCTGCCTACTACAGAGAAAGGCCCTTCCTGACTGGGAAGGTGTCTTAACAAGTGCCTGGTGCTAAAAAACGTTCCCCAATGTTATAAAAGTGTGAAATTCAACTTCAAACTGCATATAATACTTAAATAAAGCAATCAATTTAGCCCTTAAGAGTGTCTACCAGTGTATAGCCCATAATAAGCCCTTTATTCTGTTTGAGACTAAGAAAATGGCTTACCAATCCCCATGAGGTGAAAATGACAGCCTTCCAGCATTACACAGTCTTGTTAGAAAAATGGCTAGTCATACCTTGAGCAGAAAAGTCTGCAAACTGTTCCCCCCAACTGAAGTTCTCTCATCTCAACAGTCCTGTGTGGGAACAGCAACTGATTTTAGTTACTGTCTGCTAAAATCATAATCCTCTTTTAAACAGAACTCTTCATCTCTTTCTGTTTCAGAGTAAATAGTACATACCAGCACTATTTTAAAATAACAAACTCTTGATAGAAGAATAAAAAACTACAACTAAACACCACAAACTCCTCACCATCCCCGAGGAGATGCTACTTGTTCAGAGCGGCAAGGAGAATGACTGGGGGGCGGAGCCTGGGAGGGACTATATGGACAGCTCTTGCTGTGTGCTCTCCTTGCCTTTCCCTGTGGGGGAGGAGAATATCCCACAAGTAATGGATGACGCCGTGGACCGGACACACCAATGTTGGAGAAATTATCATTTATCTGCGATCTTCCCATTGTCATGAGCTATTGACATGCATGCTATTCATACCCTCTGTCAAAAACACCTTATTTACTTAGAACATGAAAAAAAAAATTTTGGGAATTTGTACAGCTCAACTACTTCCTATTAAGTGATGAGGTTATATATTTACACCATATTAAATCTCATTATTAGAGCTGTGAGGGTCATATATGCATATTCCACTTCCATCTTGTGGCTAGCAATGCCCCCATATACTCACTATCTAAACACTCCAAACCATTTAACACAAATGCAAATAAAGATGAATAAAAAAATGAAAGTAAAAATAAAATTAAAATAAAGTAAAAATAAAAACAATTGATATGACAGTCTTTCCATTAACTTAAACAATATCCCATTCGGGATTGATTTAGCTCCAAAAGTCCATGATTTTCATGTATGCAGAATAAAGAGCGCCTGGTCATTCACTTCTGAATTTGTATATAATGACCCGCTCTGTATTTATTTCTGTGCATTCTTCTGTGCCTTCTATTACACCCTAGTCCTCTAGGTTAACGTGGCCTTTAGGATCGAATGCTTAATATGCATTATGTTATCCTGGTTATTCTGCCATCAAATTATTCTCCATGTTGTTGTTTCTTCTTCCTAGGATGCTTAAGAATCAAGTGTCCAGCTTTGACTATGTGTAATGCTATGTGTGTAAAAAACCTGGTAACTCCAAGGCACCACTATCCGACTTCCACACAGGTATTAGAAATACCAAAGACTCCTACCCCTGGTGCTGTATGCCAACGTGGTTTAGGAGCACCCCTAGAACGAGGCACGCCGACCATATGGCCCACAGAGTCATGATAGTCTAGGTGCCGTACCCTGCGCTTGTATCACACTATATAGCCACATTACATTAAAGCCTTAAAATCAGGGGTGGTGTTGAGCCCCCCTGGGTAAATGGTACCCAGTCGGTACATCCATTGTGCCTCCCGTTGCAGAAGTATTTTACCTCTGTCTCCCCCTCTATCTAGTGGGGGTACATGATCAATAAGTGTGTATCTTATTGATGCCACCGAATGTCTGTATTCTGCACAGTGTCTCGCTACCGGTTGTTCCGATTCCCCGGACTTGTGAGCCGACCTTATGGCATGCCGATGATTGGCCATCCTTTCTCTCAGGGTACCTGTCGTTTTACCGACATAATGCCAAGAGCATGGGCATACCAATAAGTAGATGACAAACGTGGTTGTACAGGTAATCGAATGTCGTATATGGAACTGCCTGTTGGTATGGGGATGGTTAAATATTCTGGTACTTATAAGTCCATTACAGGTAGTACATCCTAGGCATCGATAAGATTCTCTGATGTTGGTATGTGTCCTGGGATTATAACTTGCCTTAGAGTCAGTCTTGACTAATAAGTCTCGCAGGTTTGTACCCCTCCTGTAACCGACCATAGGCGTAAGATGTTTACTAAACTGTAATTTTGGATCAGTGGAAACGATAGGCCAATGTGTCCTTAAAGAAAGTCCAGCATTTCTGGTACTAGGAGAAAATGTAGTTGCCAGTATGATTTTGTCATCCCTGGTTTGTCTAGGTTCTTGGGCCAGTAGTTGTGCTTGTGTTACTTGTGACACTTCCTTCATCATCTGGCTGATGTGTTGGGTCTTGTAGCCCCTCTCTGCGAATTTTGCACCCATTTCGGACAACTGGGTGGCTCCTAATATAGGGTCAGAATTATTTCTAACTGTTCTGATAAGCTGCGATTTCAGTATACCCTTTAATAATGCTGGGGGGTGACAGCTATCTGACCTCAGTAGGGAGTTCCTATCCGTGGGTTTACTGAATAGTGTACATCCTAATCCCTGTGTGGTTTTGTATACTTTGAGGTCAAGAAAGTTAATAGACTCTGTATCGCTCAAGATTTTGAATCTAACAGTGGTCTGTGTATTGTTGAATGTTTCAAACCACTCATGGAGGTCATCCATGCCCCCTTCTCCAAAACAAAAAGATATCGTCGATATACCTACGGTAGAAAATGATAGATGAATCAAATTTTCCCCATAGGTATATATTCTCGAAATGTGACATGAAGATGTTAGCATAGGAGGGGGCCATGGATGACCCCATGGCCGTGCCCGCTATCTGAAGAAAGAATTTGTTTTCGAATCTGAAATAATTCTTGTGTAAACAAAATTCAATGAGAGATAGTAGGTATTCAATGGGGGGTCCCTCATAGAGGGGGTTATTCGTGAGGTGTGCCCTAACCGCTTCTAATCCCTCCCCGTGGGGAATGATAGTATATAGGCTGTTCACGTCCATAGTGACCAAAATATCACCAGGCTGGACGTGAACAGCCCCCAACAGTCTAATGAATTCGCTGGTATCCAGCAAAAAGGATCGTGTTCCTCTGACAACCGGCTGTAACAGTAGGTCAATGTACTGTGACACCGGTTGGCATAAGGAATCCACTGCCGACACGATAGGACGACCCGGAGGTGCCTTTGCATCTTTATGCACCTTCGGTATTGTATATAGTATGGGTATCCTTGGGTGTAGTGTGGTGCAATATTTTTTGATATGTTCAGAGATGAAACCCTGTTCGCAACCCATCTGAATTAAATCATCCAATTGTTTTTTGTATGTACCTGTTGGATCACCCTTCAGAGCCATATACGTAGATGTATCTGAGAGTTGATGTACAATATCGCCTTTATAGTAGTCATAGTTCAGAAGGACTATGGCCCCTCCCTTATCCGCTGGTCTAATGGTAAGGGAGGTGTCATCCTGTAGCGTTTTAATAGCTTTTCTTTCTATTTGTGTGAGATTGTGTTTCCATATAGAATGCTCTCTGTCCTTATCTAGGTCTTGAGAGACCATACGAATAAAGGTCTTGGTGCTGGCGCTACAATTAATAGGTTCAAATGAGCTTGGTATATGACATTGGCGTTCAATTGCAGTTTTGGTGTTATCTGCTACAGTGTTCTGGAAAAACTCTTTGAGCTTTAAGGTTCTGCAAAATTTGTGAATATCAAGTTTCTGCTCGTACTCATTGATTGTTGTGCTGGGAACAAATGATAGTCCCTTATTGAGCAGTTGTATTTCACCGTTTGTCAGAACATGAGAGCTCAAATTAATTATTGCATCCCTCGCCTCCCCCTTCTTGGTGGTCTGTGTCTTGGTGCCCGCCCGCCTGATATGGGGTCTCGTGTGTCTGCTCTCTGTGAGCGTGTTGTAACCCCTAAAAAATGTCTGGGTGTTGACTGTGCATTGTATTGGTCAAAATTGTCACCTGTGCCCGGTGGGGTATATGGCCTTGCACTAAGAGCTCTCTCAGTATCGGTAGACTCAGCTCCACTTGTATCCACTGTATCAAAGCGTACACGCCTGTCTCGCTGCCTTCTCCTGGGCTGTATCTCTCTAGTGCCTGTGAGCCATTTGTATACCTTGCCCTGAGAGTAATCTAACTTGACAGTATCCAGTTTCCTATTTTTAAATGTAATTAAGTCATTTTTGTATTTATCAATTTGAGTTTTGATTTTGGATAACCAGTTCTCTTGTTGGTCATTAGCAAGAATTGGGTTATGTGTTGTTTCAAAATGCTGAATTTCAATTTTAACCTTAGCTAAGATAGAAGTGACTTCCTCAATGACCAACAATATTAAATCAAAAGAACATTTGTTTAGAATGTAACACCACTTCTTTCTGAATTCAAGGTTGTCTCTACCTATGGTAGGGATGTTGTGTACCCTAAACCCCCTTGGAATTTGCCCATTTCTGTGGTAGTCTGAAAGATAGCTACCGTGTAAAGATAAATCTATCTGAAGGGTGATCCAACAGGTACATACAAAAAACAATTGGATGATTTAATTCAGATGGGTTGCGAACAGGGTTTCATCTCTGAACATATCAGAAAAAATTGCACCACACTACACCCAAGGATACCCATAATATATATAATACCGAAGGTGCATAAAGATGCAAAGGCACCTCCGGGTCGTCCTATCGTGTCGGCAGTGGATTCCTTATGCCAACCGGTGTGTCAGTACATTGACCTACTGTTACAGCCGGTTGATATATATATGATATATATATATGATATATATATATGATATAAAAGTACCCGCTCATAAGAGGATATTAAGCGTATAGTGATGGATCACCTGTCACACAAATATACAGGCAGGTGAACCAGTGCACGGAACCCACAAAAATAGTATTGTATAAGTAAGAATATGTAAAGGTGGGTTAATCCAGCACCAACTATTAATACACCTCTAGTAAATAATTGAAAAGCTGTGTAAAAAAGCCACAAGGAGCCACCGGATCTGAATCAAAGAAACACAATTTATTGAAAAATAAACAATCAGGAATTCAAACATATATAGGTTAAATCACCAACAATAATGAGTAATCCTAAAAAACTAAGGAGATAATGGCCATATTTAATATACCGGTATATATAGACTATATAACATAAGCTCAGCACCTAGTATCTAAGCAAGAAAATATAAGCACAGAATACTTCACACTGTGATCACAGATAAGCAGATCTAATAAAGCTTAGGCAAGAGTCCAGCTTGAATAGCATCTCCCAGGCAAAGCAATAACATGTATTCGCTCCAAGTCTTTTGTTAGAAAAACATAGCAAGATTATTAGCGATTATCAAGCAGGTTGTGAAGCACAGTCATTTGTGAAAAATATGGAACAGAAGCTTATGTAGGATAGTCCGTTTGTTGAGAAAGTAGCAGGTGTTAGAGCACTGCGTGTTAGTTATGCATATACAAGCCAGTAATATTAGCAGAGAAATTCAGCACAGCGTCTCTTGTTAAAACAGAGCAAAGCAGAGGAGACCGGGTTATTCAAGGCTTAACAGCCTACAGCTCACCACACCGCAGTATAAGTGATCCTCTCAAGATGTATACGGTCAGAACTGCCCCTCCGTCTCCTGATATTGCAGCTATGCGGTCCGCTCCAAACTTCTGCCCCGACAAACACAGGCCAGAATCATCCAAAGTTAGCGTCCCACGCCTCCGACTTCACAGAAGCATGCTCTTCACGCTACGCGCATTTCACCCTCAATCAGCATTGGGCTTTCTCAAGCGTTATAATCATCATTGCACATAAGCAGCTTTTTATAGGGTTATCATTTTTAACTCAGGTGAAATATACTCAAAACGGATTACTCAATATACTCATGTATGTTCAAATATAATTTATAAAGCAAAGCAAATTCTTTTATTATTTTACCTATATCGTATTTAATAAATTTTCTTAATCCGGTGAACTAAGCACAAAGTAGGAGTCCGATACCAATGCATTCACCATACATTGATCATATGTTATTTTGATAAATATTAACAGATCGTATAGCAAACCCTAAACAAAAGACCCTTCTTGCACAATCTGTAATCAGAGCATATTTGAAAATATACATAAAGTTAGACATATACTGTTTTTGTATATGTCATCTTATTAATTTGCAGCACAGGGACTGGGTATCTATACAATTTCAATTTAGGAAAGGAGCATAGTTTATTTCCTCATTAAGACCATTTGGTTTTAGGGAATTCATGTTGTATATCCATTTACACTCTGCCTTAAGTAGTAACTGATCCATATCACTCCCTCTATCCTTTAGGTCAATTAACTCTAGACCCATCCATCTAAGGTCTGTATCTAAACTGTTATGTTGTTCTTGGAAGTGTCGTGCAACTCCACTGGTTTTTATATTTTCATTTAGAATATCTCTCCTATGCTCTTTTATCCTCTCATGTAATTCCCTATAGGTTTTTCCTATATAGAATCTTGGGCATGTACATGTAACCATATATACCACTCCTATGCTTTTACATGTTATGTGTCCCTTTACTCTAAAAGCTCTTCCTTCCAGATTCACAATCTTATTTCCTTTTATCATAAATTTACATATAATGCATTTTCTGCAAATAAAAACAGAATTTATGTTTACCTGATAAATTACTTTCTCCAACGGTGTGTCCGGTCCACGGCGTCATCCTTACTTGTGGGATATTCTCTTCCCCAACAGGAAATGGCAAAGAGCCCAGCAAAGCTGGTCACATGATCCCTCCTAGGCTCCGCCTACCCCAGTCATTCGACCGACGTTAAGGAGGAATATTTGCATAGGAGAAACCATATGTTACCGTGGTGACTGTAGTTAAAGAAAATAAATTATCAGACCTGATTAAAAAAACCAGGGCGGGCCGTGGACCGGACACACCGTTGGAGAAAGTAATTTATCAGGTAAACATAAATTCTGTTTTCTCCAACATAGGTGTGTCCGGTCCACGGCGTCATCCTTACTTGTGGGAACCAATACCAAAGCTTTAGGACACGGATGAAGGGAGGGAGCAAATCAGGTCACCTAAATGGAAGGCACCACGGCTTGCAAAACCTTTCTCCCAAAAATAGCCTCAGAAGAAGCAAAAGTATCAAATTTGTAAAATTTAGAAAAAGTGTGCAGTGAAGACCAAGTCGCTGCCTTACATATCTGATCAACAGAAGCCTCGTTCTTGAAGGCCCATGTGGAAGCCACAGCCCTAGTGGAGTGAGCTGTGATTCTTTCAGGAGGCTGCCGTCCGGCAGTCTCATAAGCCAATCTGATAATGCTTTTAATCCAGAAGGAGAGAGAGGTAGAAGTTGCTTTTTGACCTCTCCGTTTACCAGAATAAACAACAAACAAAGACAAAGTTTGTCTGAAATCCTTAGTAGCTGCTAAGTAAACTTTGAGAGCACGAACTACATCCAAGTTGTGCAACAAACGTTCCTTCTTTGAAACTGGATTAGGACACAAAGAAGGCACAACTATCTCCTGGTTAATGTTTTTGTTAGAAACAACTTTTGGAAGAAAACCAGGTTTAGTACGCAAAACCACCTTATCTGCATGGAACACCAGATAAGGAGAAGAACACTGCAGAGCAGATAATTCTGAAACTCTTCTAGCAGAAGAAATTGCAACCAAAAACAAAACTTTCCAAGATAATAACTTAATATCAACGGAATGTAAGGGTTCAAACGGAACCCCCTGAAGAACTGAAAGAACTAGGTTGAGACTCCCAGGAGGAGTCAAAATTTTGTAAACAGGCTTGATTCTAACCAGAGCCTGAACAAAGGCTAGAACATCCGGCACAGCTGCCAGCTTTTTTGTGAAGTAACACAGACAAGGCAGAAATCTGTCCCATCAAGGAACTTGCAGATAATCCTTTTTTCAATCCTTCTCGAAGGAGGGATAGACTCTTAGGAATCTTAACCTTGTCCCGAGGGAATCCTGCAGATTCACACCAACAGATATACCAAATTATGTGGTAATTTTTCTGGTTACAGGCTTTCAGGCCTGAACAAGAGTATTAATAACAGAATCTGAGAACCCTCGCTTTGATAAGATCAAGCGTTCAATCTCCAAGCAGTCAGCTGGAGTGGGTCGAACGGACCTAGAACAAGAAGGTCTGTCAAAGGTAGCTTCCATGGTGGAGCCGATGACATATTCACCAGATCTGCATACCAAGTCCTGCGTGGCCACGCAGGAGCTATCAAAATCACCGACGCCCTCTCCTGATTGATCCTGGCTACCAGCCTGGGGATGAGAGGAAACGGCGGGAACACATAAGCTAGTTTGAAGGTCCAAGGTGCTACTAGTGCATCCACTAGAGCCGCCTTGGGATCCCTGGATCTGTACCCGTAGTAAGGAACTCTGAAGTTCTGACGAGAGGCCATCAGATCCATGTCTGGAATGCCCCACGGTTGAGTGACTTGGGCAAAGATTTCCGGATGGAGTTCCCACTCCCCCGGATGCAATGTCTGACGACTCAGAAAATCCGCTTCCCAATTTTCCACTCCTGGGATGTGGATAGCAGACAGGTGGCAGGAGTGAGACTCCGCCCATAGAATGATTTTGGTCACTTCTTCCATCGCTAGGGAACTCCTTGTTCCCCCCTGATGGTTGATGTATGAACTTGGCCCTCGCTAGCTGAGGCCAAGCTTTGAGAGCATTGAATATCGCTCTCAGTTCCAGAATATTTATCGGTAGAAGAGATTCTACCCGAGACCAAAGACCCTGAGCTTTCAGGGATCCCCAGACCGCGCCCCAGCCCATCAGACTGGCGTCGGTCGTGACAATGACCCACTCTGGTCTGCGGAAGGTCATCCCTTGTGACAGGTTGTCCAGGGACAGCCACCAACGGAATGAGTCTCTGGTCCTCTGATTTACTTGTATCTTCGGAGACAAGTCTGAATAGTCCCCATTCCACTGACTGAGCATGAACAGTTGTAATGGTCTTAGATGAATGCGCACAAAAGGAACTATGTCCATTGCCGCTACCATCAAACCTATCACTTCCATGCACTGCGCTATGGAAGGAAGAGGAACGGAATGAAGTATCCGACAAGAGTCTAGAAGTTTTGTTTTACTGGCTTCTGTCAGAAAAATCCTCATTTCTAAGGAGTCTATTATAGTTCCCAAGAAGGGAACCCTCGTTGACGGAGATAGAGAACTCTTTTCCACGTTCACTTTCCATCCGTGAGATCTGAGAAAGGCCAGGACAATGTCCGTGTGAGCCTTTACTTGAGGAAGGGACGACGCTCGAATCAGAATGTCGTCCAAGTAAGGTACTACAGCAATGCCCCTTGGTCTTAGCACCGCCAGAAGGGACCCTAGTACCTATGAGAAAATCCTAGGAGCAGTGGCTAATCCGAAGAAAATGCCACGAACTGGAGATGCTTGTCCAGGAATGCAAACCTTAGGAACCGATGATGTTCCTTGTGGATAGGAATATGTAGATACGCATCCTTGAAATCCACCTTGGTCATGAATTGACCTTCCTGGATGGAAGGAAGAAGTTTTCGAATGGTTTCCATCTTGAACGATGGAACCTTGAGAAACTTGTTCAAGATCTTGAGATCTAAGATTGGTCTGAACGTTCCCTCTTTTTTGGGAACTATGAACAGATTGGAGTAGAACCCCATCCCTTGTTCTCCTAATGGAACAGGATGAATCACTCCCATTTTTAGCAGGTCTTCTACCCAATGTAAGAATGCCTGTCTTCTTATGTGGTCTGAAGACAACTGAGACCTGTGGAACCTCCCCCTTGGAGGAAGCCCCTTGAACTCCAGAGAATAACCTTGGGAGACTATTTCTAGCGCCCAAGGATCCAGAACATCTCTTTCCCAAGCCTGAGCGAAGAGAGAGAGTCTGCCCCCCACCAGATCCGGTCCCGGATCGGGGGCCCGCATTTCATGCTGTCTTGGTAGCAGTGGCAGGTTTCCTGGCCTGCTTTCCTTTGCTCCAGCCTTGCATAGGTCTCCAGGCTGGATTGGCTTGAGAAGTATTACCTTCCTGCTTAGAGGACGTAGCCCTTGGGGCTGATCCGTTTCTGCGAAAGGGACGAAACTTAGGTTTATTTTTGGTCTTGAAAAGACCTATCCTGAGGAAGGGCGTGGCCCTTGCCCCCAGTGATATCAGAGATAATCTCTTTCAAGTCAGGGCCAAAGAGTGTTTTCCCCTTGAAAGGAATGTCAAGCAATTTGTTCTTGGAAGACGCATCCGCTGCCCAAGATTTTAACCAAGCGCTCTGCGCCACAATAGCAAACCCAGAATTTTTTCGCCGCTAACCTAGCCAATTTCAAGGTGGCGTCTAGGGTGAAAGAATTAGCCAATTTAAGAGCACGAATTCTGTCCATAATCTCCTCATAAGAAGAAGAATTACTAATAATCGCCTTTCCTAGCTCATCAAACTAGAAACACGCGGCTGCAGTGACAGGGACAATGCATGCAATTGGTTGTAGAAGGGAACCTTGCTGAACAAACATCTTTAGCAGACCTTCTAATTTTTTATCCATAGGATCTTGGAAAGCACAACTATCTTCTATGGGTATAGTGGCGCGCTTGTGTAGAGTAGAAACCGCCCCCTCGACCTTGGGGACTGTCTGCCATCAGTCCTTTCTGGGGTCGACTATAGGAAAAACAATTTTATAAATATGGGGGGAGGTACTAAAGGTATACCGGGCCTGTCCCATTCTTTACTAACAATGTACGCCACCCGCTTGGATATAGGAAAAGCTTCGGGGGGCCCCGGGGCCACTAAGAACTTTTCCATTTTACATAGTGGTTCTGGAATGACCAGATAATCACAATCATCCAAATTGGATAACACCTCCTTAAGCAGAGCGCGGAGATGTTCCAACTTAAATTTAAAAGTAATCACATCAGGTTCAGCTTGTTGAGAAATGTTTCCTGAATCTGAAATTTCTCCCTCAGACAAAACCTCCCTGGCCCCCTCAGATTGGTGTAGGGGCCCTTCAGAAACCATATCATCAGCGTTCTCATGCTCTACAGAATTTTCTAAAACAGAGCAGTCGCGCTTTCGCTGATAAGTGGGCATATTGGCTAAAATGTTTTTGATAGAATTATCCATTACAGCCGTGAAATGTTGCATAGTAAGGAGTATTGGCGCACTAGATGTACTAGGGGCCTCCTGTATGGGCAAGACTGGTGTAGACGAAGGAGGGGATGATGCAGTACCATGCTTACTCCCCTCACTTGAGGAATCATCTTGGGCATCATTTTTACTAAATTTTTTTATGACATAAAATACATATAGTTAAATGAGAAGGAACCTTGGTTTCCCCACAGTCAGAACACAATCTATCTGGTAGTTCAGACATGTTAAACAGGCATAAACTTGATAACAAAGCACAAAAAACGTTTTAAAATAAAACCGTTACTGTCACTTTAAATTTTAAACTAAACACACTTTATTATTGCAATTGCGAAAAAGTATGAAGGAATTGTTCAAAATTCACCAAAATTTCACCACATTGTCTTAAAGCCTTAAAAGTATTGCACACCAAATTTGGAAGCTTTAACCCTTAAAATAACGGAACCGGAGCCGTTTTTATATTTAACCCCTTTACAGTCCCTGGAATCTGCTTTGCTGAGACCCAACCAAGCCCAAAGGGGAATACGATACCAAATGATGCCTTCAGAAAGACTTTTCTATGTATCAGAGCTCCACACACATGCAGCTGCATGCCATGCTGTCCTCAAAAACAAGTGCGCCATACCGGCGCGAAAATGAGGCTCTGACTATGATTAGGGAAAGTCCCTAAAGAATAAGGTGTCTAAAACAGTGCCTGCCGATATAATCATATCAAAATACCCAGAATAAATGATTCCTCAAGGCTAAATAAGTGTTAATAATGAATCGATTTAGCCCAGAAAAAGTCTACAGTCTTAATAAGCCCTTGTGAAGCCCTTATTTACTATCTTAATAAACATGGCTTACCGGATCCCATAGGGAAAATGACAGCTTCCAGCATTACATCGTCTTGTTAGAATGTGTCATACCTCAAGCAGTAAGAGACTGCACACTGTTCCCCCAACTGAAGTTAATTGCTCTCAACAGTCCTGTGTGGAACAGCCATGGATTTTAGTTACGGTGCTAAAATCATTTTCCTCATACAAACAGAAATCTTCATCTCTTTTCTGTTTCTGAGTAAATAGTACATACCAGCACTATTTTAAAATAACAAACTCTTGATTGAATAATAAAAACTACAGTTAAACACTAAAAAACTCTAAGCCATCTCCGTGGAGATGTTGCCTGTACAACGGCAAAGAGAATGACTGGGGTAGGCGGAGCCTAGGAGGGATCATGTGACCAGCTTTGCTGGGCTCTTTGCCATTTCCTGTTGGGGAAGAGAATATCCCACAAGTAAGGATGACGCCGTGGACCGGACACACCTATGTTGGAGAAAGATCCATTTTCTTTATTCTTTTTTGCTAGCCAGTTCTCTTTTTGATTTATATTCACAAAATGACTCGCTACAAGTTTGTCCTTTAATGAAGGTGCCTTTCTTGCAGTTAATGAAGGAAAATCCCCCACAATTTGTTTTACTTCTGGGTCAAGGGTTAGTAGATTCCAATTTCTTTTAAGAATAGCGCTTAAGTCTTGCCATCTATCATTATATACTGAAGTGCACCTTACAATGGATGGTTTACATTCCTTGTCACTATATAGTAAAGTTTCCCTATTAGTTGTCTTAGCTCTTTTATAACCCTCCTTAATACATTTTTTGGGGTAACCTCTCGCTACAAATCTGTTTGTCTGGTCAGCTGCTTGAAATTTAAAACCTTCCTCTGTGGAGCAGTTTCTATGATGCCTAAGAAACTGCCCCACAGGTATAGATTATATCTGCATTTTTGGGTGATGGCTACTTGCCAACAATAAAGTGTTGGCAGATGTATGTTTCCTGTATGATTCAGTAACTAGAATGTTGTCTTTTTTAATAATTTTTAAATCAAGAAAAGTTAGTTCACTAGCACTATACTCATAGGTAAATTTTAGATTAAAGGAATTATTGTTCAGACTTTGCATGAATACTTTTAAATCTTCTACTGTACCATTCCACAAGAGTAGGACATCATCTATATAATGTGTCCAGAGATCTATCATAGGTTCATATTGTATTGGAGCATCAATTATGGTCTCAGCTTCCCACATGCCTAGATAAAGACAGGCATATGTTGGGGCACAGCATGCCCCCATAGCTGTGCCTATCAACTGTCTGTAATACTTTTTATCAAAAAGAAAGTAATTATGATCTAACATGAAACCAAGTAGCTTGACTACAAAATCAGTATGTTTATCATAGTTTTTCCCTCTTTGTGTCAAATAATATTTACATGCTTCTATGCCTTTATTATGAGGGATACAAGAATATAAAGCCTCTACGTCTATAGAGACCAGAATAGTTGTTGTATTTACACTGATATTGTCCAATTTCTTAAGCACATCTCTGGTATCTTTCACATAAGATGGTAAGGACAAAAGGTGTGGACGTAAGCACCAATCAATATATCTACCTACATTCTCACATAGGCTATTTATCCCTGCCACTATGAGCCTTCCAGGGGGATGATATTTATTTTTGTGCAGCTTGGGAATCGTATAGAAGGTGGGGACCACCGGGAACTCATTTTTCATGTATCGATATTCATTGTTATTTATTATGCCTTCACTAAAGGCCTCAAACAGAATCTTATCTAATTAAATTTTATATTCAAAGGTAGGATCTTTTTTTAGAAGTTCATATTGTGTCTTTATGTTAAGTTGTCTTAAGCATTCATTAGCATAATCTACTTTTTTCAGGACCACCACATTTCCACCTTTATCCGATGGCTTAATTATGATGCTTTCATCAGTCATTAATTCATTTAGTGCCTCTTGTTCTACTTTTGTCAAATTATTTTTAGCAATCCAGTCAGTGTTCAGATTTTTTATGTCTTTTTCAACCATTTTCACAAAATTCGATACATTAGATACCATAGACAATGCTGGCATATAGTTTGATTTTGGTCTCAAGTTACTGAAACCTATTGATCCAGATATTTGATCTTGTGAGTCTTCCTCACTATTTGCCTGTAATAATGTTTCAAGATCACTTAAGGTTTTCTTATCATGCATATCCAATTTTGTAATATCTGGTTTATTCATGTAAAGTTTTTTAAGAACAAATTTTCTGGCAAACATATGCAGGTCTTTTGTGACAGTAAATTTATCTAACTTATTAGTAGGACAAAATGTCAAACCTTTCTTCAAAAGTTGGAGATGTGGTGTTTCCAAAGTCTTATCAGACAAATTCACTACTTTTAATTCATCTTCACTTACTGATTCTGTTTGTCTATATTCTGTGAGCTCCGTAGGGTGTACCCACCTGTCTTGCCATTTGCCTTTTTTATGCTTACATCCCCCTCTCCTAGTTTTTCTTTTTCTCTCTCTTTGATCCCTTGGGGGCCCTTGTCCAAAAAATTCCTGCTCCTACGCTGGCGCCTCCCTCTGTTTGATGGTTTATCTGAACCTGATCTATCTGATTCTGAAGAGTCTGAAGTATATCTAGTGACATATGCATACACTTTGTCCTCTTTATAATCTAAAAGATCTCTCAAAAATGTCCTTCTTTTTCTTGATTTTGTCTCTTCCTGTAATTTCCTAGTTTCCATCGCTATTTCATCCTTTAATTTTTTATAGTCTTGATTAGCTGACCATGTATCTAATGCTAACTCTGATTCCTTAATCTTCTCAATCAAAATATCCAATTTTAACAGAGTTTCATTTATAATTAATTTCATTAAATTAAAGGAACATTCAGAGATATTTTTCCCATTTTTGTTTAAAATTTTCAGTTAAAGGGTTATTTAAGTTAAGTCCTGTTTTTTTTCTTAATCTAAGCCCTCGGGGTACCATTTTATTATCAATGTATCTTTGTAAACTAGTTATCTCCCATTTCAACTTAAGTTGTTTTATCAAATTATTCTTATGATTTTTATAATCTTGAAAAATTGACCCTAAGGGTTGAACCAAAACTCCTGACTCTGATATCAATGAGACATTTTCCATTGATTCAAACTCCCACTCACGTTCACCAATACTAGCCATTTCTCAAATCCAGCCCAGCAGCACACTGCGGCCCCACACCAAATCAAATAAGCACCTCTGAGCGCGGTAACTGAAAGAACCCAAAAAAGGGGTTCAGCAAGGTATGATATAAAAGTACCCGCTCATAAGAGGATATTAAGTGTATAGTGATGGATCACCTGACACACAAATATACAGGCAGGTGAACCAGTGCACGGAACCCACAAAAATAGTATTGTATAAGTAAGAAAATGTAAAGGTGGGTTAATCCAGCACCAACTATTAATACACCTCTAGTAAATAATTGAAAAGCTGTGTAAAAAAGCCACAAGGAGCCACCGGATCTCAATCAAAGAAACACAATTTATTGAAAACAATCAGGAATTCAAACATATATAGGTTAAATCACCAACAATAATGAGTAATCCTAAAAAACTAAGGAGAAAACAATAATTAAAAAAGACAACATTCTAGTTACGGAATCATACAGGAAACCTACATCTGCCAACACTTTATTGTTGGCAAGTAGCCATCACCCAAAAATGCAGATAGAATCTATACCTGTGGAGCAGTTTCTTAGGCATCGTAGAAACTGCTCCACAGAGGAAGGTTTTAAATTTCAAGCAGCTGACCAGACAAACAGATTTGTAGCGAGAGGTTACCCCAAAAAATGTATTAAGGAGGGTTATAAAAGAGCTAAGACAACTAATAGGGAAACTTTACTACATAGTGACAAGGAATGTAAACCATCCATTGTAAGGTACACTTCAGTATATAATGATAGATGGCAAGACTTAAAGGGACACTGAACCCACATTTTTTTCTTTTGTAATTCAGAAAGAGCATGCAATTTTAAGCAACTTTCTAATTTACTCCTATTATCAATTTTTCTTAGTTCTCTTGCTATCATTAGTTCAAAAAGAAGGCATCTAAGATTTTTTTTTTTGGTTTCAGTACTCTGGACAGCACTTTTTATTGGTGGATGAATTTATCCACCAATCAGCAAGGGCAACCCAGGTTGTTCACCAAAAATGGGCTAGCATCTAAACTTACATTCTTGCATTTCAAATAAAGATACCAAGAGAATTAATAAAATTTGATAATAGGAGTAAATTACAAAGTTGCTTAAAATGTCATGCTCAATCTGAATCATGAAAGAAAAATATTGGGTACAGTGTCCCTTTAAGAGCTATTCTTAAAAGAAATTGGAATCTACTAACCCTTGACCCAGAAGTTAAACAAATTGTGGGGGATTTTCCTTCATTAACTGCAAGAAAGGCACCTTCATTAAAGGACAAACTTGTAGCGAGTCATTTTGTGAATATAAATCAAAAAGAGAACTGGCTAGCAAAAAAGAATAAAGAAAATGGATCTTTTATTTGCAGAAAATGCATTATATGTAAATTTATGATAAAAGGAAATAAGATTGTGAATCTGGAAGGAAGAGCTTTTAGAGTAAAGGGACACATAACATGTAAAAGCATAGGAGTGGTATATATGGTTACATGTACATGCCCAAGATTCTATATAGGAAAAACCTATAGGGAATTACATGAGAGGATAAAAGAGCATAGGAGAGATATTCTAAATGAAAATATAAAAACCAGTGGAGTTGCACGACACTTCCAAGAACAACATAACAGTTTAGATACAGACCTTAGATGGATGGGTCTAGAGTTAATTGACCTAAAGGATAGAGGGGGTGATATGGATCAGTCACTACTTAAGGCAGAGTGTAAATGGATATACAACATGAATTCCCTAAAACCAAATGGTCTTAATGAGGAAATAAACTATGCTCCTTTCCTAAATTGAAATTGTATAGATACCCAGTCCCTGTGCTGCAAATTAATAAGATGACATATACAAAACAGTATATGTCTAACTTTATGTATATTTTCAAATATGCTCTGATTACAGATTGTGCAAGAAGGGTCTTTTGTTTAGGGTTTGCTATACGATCTGTTAATATTTATCAAAATAACATATGATCAATGTATGGTGAATGCATTGGTATCGGACTCCCACTTTGTGCTTAGTTCACCGGATTAAGAAAATTTATTAAATACGATATAGGTAAAATAATAAAAGAATTTGCTTTGCTTTATAAATTATATTTGAACATACATGAGTATATTGAGTAATCCGTTTTGAGTATATTTCACCTGAGTTAAAAATGATAACCCTATAAAAAGCTGCTTATGTGCAATGATGATTATAACGCTTGAGAAAGCCCAATGCTGATTGAGGGTGAAATGCGCGTAGCGTGAAGAGCATGCTTCTGTGAAGTCGGAGGCGTGGGACACTAACTTTGGATGATTCTGGCCTGTGTTTGTCGGGGCAGAAGTTTGGAGCGGACCGCATAGCTGCAATATCAGGAGACGGAGGGGCAGCTCTGACCGTATACATCTTGAGAGGATCAATTATACTGCGGTGTGGTGAGCTGTAGGCTGTTAAGCCTTGAATAACCCGGTCTCCTCTGCTTTGCTCTGTTTTAACAAGAGACGCTGTGCTGAATTTCTCTGCTAATATTACTGGCTTGTATATGCATAACTAACACGCAGTTCTCTAACACCTGCTACTTTCTCAACAAACGGACTATCCTACAAAAGCTTCTGTTCCATATTTTTCACAAATGACTGTGCTTACTTATACTTCTGGCTGGTTCTGCTCTGGATCACATTATTCACAACCTGCTTGATAATCGCTAATAATCTTGCTATGTTTCTCTAACAAGAGACTTGGAGCGAATACATGTTATTGCTTTGCCTGGGAGATGCT
>NC_069507.1:123443266-123508266 GCF_027579735.1 Bombina bombina
TATGTGTATGTATATGTATGTATGTATATACACACACACACATACAGTTGCAAGAAAAAGTATGTGAACCCTTTGGAATGATATGGATTTCTGCACAAATTGGTCATAAAATGTGATCTGATCATCATCTAAGTCACAACAATAGACAATCACAGTCTGCTTAAACTAATAACACACAAAGAATGAAATGTTGCCATGATTTTATTGAACACACCATGTAAACATTCACAGTGCAGGTGGAAAAAGTATGTGAACCCCTAGACTAATGACATCTCCAAGAGCTAATTGGAGTGAGATGTCAGCCAACTGGAGTGCAATCAATAAGATGAGATTGAAGGTGTTGGTTACAGCTGCCCTGCCCTATAAAAAACACACACACCAGTTCTGGGTTTGCTTTTCACAAGAAGCATTGCCTGATGTGAATGATGCCTTGCACAAAAGAGCTCTCAGAAGACCTACGATTAAGAATTGTTGACTTGCATAAAGCTGGAAAGGGTTATAAAAGTATATCCAAAAGCGTTGCTGTTCATCAGTCCACGGTAAGACAAATTGTCTATAAATCGAGAAAGTTCAGCACTGCTGCTACTCTCCCTAGAAGTGGCCGCCATGTAAAGATGACTGCAAGAGCACAGCGCAGACTGCTCAATGAGGTGAAGAAGAATCCTAGAGTGTCAGTTAAAGACTTACAAAAGTCACTGGCAAATGCTAACATCCCTGTTAGCGAATCTACAATACGTAAAACACTAAACAAGAATGGATTTCATGGCAGGATACCACAGAGGAAGCCACTGCTGTCCAAACAAAACATTGCTGCACGTTTACAGTTTGCACAAGAGCACCTGGATGTTCCACAGCAGTACTGGCAAAATATTCTGTGGACAGATGAAACCAATCTTCTAATAAATCGTTGCAATTGTTTGCATTTGCACCGTGACGGTGTGTTACTTTAGTTTGTTGCGCTTATCTACTGTATTTTGAGGCTTCGCATTTGATACCTTCTCTTGCCTAGCAGTGTCTGGTCTTACCAGACTACCCAATGCAGACGGTGGGCTTCTTTTGAATAATCCGCCCTATCCTGCAGTGTGCTGAGGACTGTTCGTGTGCTGGGACTTTATCACGGAGGAGGGAGCATCTGAGTGTGTCTTCATTGCTGTGACTCAACATACCTCACATGTTTGAGGTTTGAGAGTGTGAGTTTTTTATCGTGATATGCTTAAATAAAATTGATGTGATTTTACAGTCTGCACTTAGAGGTGTTTTGCGCCGCCCTTCTTTTCTTTTGTATTTGTATTAGCGACATCCAGCCTCCAGTGCTGTGAGTTTTGGGAAGCTGCATCACCTGTTTTACACACTGCGGTCTGATGTAAAGAATTTCTGAATCAAACATATCCTTTTGTAGTGTTTGGATATTCATCTGTATTGTGTGTTTATTCATCAACATTTATTCATCTGCATTGTATATTATCTACATTGTATGCATGTTGTTCATTTGATTGCCTCATCTCCATTGTGTGTTTACATTCATCCACACATATGCATTGTTTGTGTGATTATAGATTGTAATACTAACACCCTTGATTCTACAGAGCGCTCTTGCTGTTTCACTTTCTGAGTGTATGCTTTTTAGATGAAACCAAAGTTGAGTTGTTTGGAAGAAACACACACTATATGTGGCGAAAAAACATAATTTATGTAAGAACTTACCTGATAAATTCATTTCTTTCATATTGGCAAGAGACCATGAGCTAGTGACGTATGGGATATACATTCCTACCAGGAGGGGCAAAGTTTCCCAAACCTCAAAATGCCTATAAATACACCCCTCACCACACCCACAATTCAGTTTAACGAATAGCCAAGAAGTGGGGTGATAAGAAAGGAGCGAAAGCATCAAACAAGGAATTGGAATAATTGTGCTTTATACAAAAAAATCATAACCACCACAAAAAGGGTGGGCCTCATGGACTCTTGCCAATATGAAAGAAATGAATTTATCAGGAAAGTTCTTACATAAATTATGTTTTCTTTCATGTAATTGGCAAGAGTCCATGAGCTAGTGACGTATGGGATAGCAGATACCCAAGATGTGGAACTTCCATGCAATAGTCACTAGAGAGGGAGGGATTAAATAAAGACAGCCAATTCCGCTGAAAAAAACAATTTATGCTTACCTGATAAATTTATTTCTCTTGTAGTGTATCCAGTCCACGGATCATCCATTACTTGTGGGATATTCTCCTTCCCAACAGGAAGTTGCAAGAGGATCACCCACAGCAGAGCTGCTATATAGCTCCTCCCCTAACTGTCATATCCAGTCATTCGACCGAAAACAAACAGAGAAAGGAGAAACCATAGGGTGCAGTGGTGACTGTAGTTTAATTAAAATTTAGACCTGCCTTAAAAGGACAGGGCGGGCCGTGGACTGGATACACTATAAGAGAAATAAATTTATCAGGTAAGCATAAATTATGTTTTCTCTTGTTAAGTGTATCCAGTCCACGGATCATCCATTACTTATGGGATACCAATACCAAAGCTAAATTACACGGATGATGGGAGGGACAAGGCAGGATTAAGCGGAAGGAACCACTGCCTGAAGAACCTTTCTCCCAAACACAGCCTCCGAAGAAGCAAAAGTATCAAATTTGTAAAATTTTGAAAAAGTGTGAAGCAAAGACCAAGTCGCAGCCTTGCAAATCTGTTCAACAGAGGCCTCATTTTGGAAGGCCCAGGTGGAAGCCACAGCTCTAGTAGAATGAGCTGTAATCCTTTCAGGGGGCTGCTGTCCAGCAGTCTCATAGGCTAGGCTTATTACGCTCCGAAGCCAAAAGGAAAGAGAGGTTGCCAAAGCTTTTTGACCTCTCCTCTGTCCAGAGTAAACGACAAACAGGAAAGATGTTTGACGAAAATCCTTAGTAGCTTGTAAGTAAAACTTCAAGGCACGGACTACGTCCAGATTATGTAAAAGACGTTCCTTCTTTGAAGAAGGATTAGGGCACAACGATGGAACAACAATCTCTTGATTGATATTCTTGTTAGAAACCACCTTAGGTAAAAACCCAGGTTTGGTACGCAGAACTACCTTATCTGCATGAAAAATCAGATAGGGAGAATCACATTGTAAGGCAGATAGCTCAGAGACTCTCCGAGCCGAGGAAATAGCCATCAAAAACAGAACTTTCCAAGATAAAAGTTTAATATCAATGGAATGAAGGGGTTCAAACGGAACTCCTTGAAGAACCTTAAGAACCAAGTTTAAGCTCCACGGGGGAGCAACAGGTTTAAACACAGGCTTAAATCTAACCAAAGCCTGGCAAAATGCCTGGACGTCTGGAACCTCTGCCAGACGCTTTTGCAAAAGAATAGACAGAGCAGAAATCTGTCCCTTTAAGGAACTAGCTGATAATCCTTTGTCCAAGCCCTCTTGGAGAAAAGACAATATTCTAGGAATCCTAACTTTACTCCATGAGTAAGTCTTGGATTCATAAAAATAAAGATATTTACTCCATATCTTGTGGTAGATTTTCCTAGTAACAGGCTTTCGTGCCTGTATTAAAGTATCAATGACTGACTCGGAGAAGCCACGCTTTGATAGAATCAAGCGTTCAATCTCCATGCAGTCTCAGAGAAATTAGGTTTGGATGATTGAAAGGACCTTGTATCAGAAGGTCCTGTCTTAGAGGCAGAGTCCATGGTGGAAAGGATGACATGTCCATTAGGTCTGCATACCAAGTCCTGCGTGGCCACGCAGGTGCTATCAGAATCACCGATGCTCTCTCCTGTTTGATTTTGGCAATCAGTCGAGGGAGCAGAGGAAACGGTGGAAACACATAAGCCAGGTTGAAGAACCAAGGCGCTGCTAGCGCATCTATCAGCGTCGCTTCTGGGTCCCTGGACCTGGATCCGTAACAAGGAAGCTTGGCGTTCTGGCGAGACGCCATGAGATCCAACTCTGGTTTTCCCCAACGATGAATCAATTGAGCAAACACCTCCGGATGGAGTTCCCACTCCCCCGGATGGAAAGTCTGACGACTTAGAAAATACGCCTCCCAGTTCTCCACGCCTGGGATATGGATTGCTGACAGGTGGCAAGAGTGGTACTCTGCCCAGCGAATTATTTTTGAGACTACTAACATCGCTAGGGAACTCCTGGTTCCCCCTTGATGGTTGATGTAAGCCACAGTCGTGATGTTGTCCGACTGAAATCTGATGAACCTCAGTGTTGCCAACTGAGGCCAAGCCAGAAGAGCATTGAATATCGCTCTTAACTCCAGAATATTTATTGGAAGGAGTTTCTCCTCCTGAGTCCACGATCCCTGTGCCTTCAGGGAATTCCAGACTGCACCCCAACCTAGAAGGCTGGCATCTGTTGTTACAATCGTCCAATCTGGCCTGCGAAAGGTCATACCCTCGGACAGGTGTACCCGAAACAACCACCAGAGAAGAGAATCTCTGGTCTCTTGATCCAGATTTAGCAGAGGGGACAAATCTGTGTAATCCCCATTCCACTGACTCAGCATGCATAATTGCAGTGGTCTGAGATGAAGGCGCGCAAATGGCACTATGTCCATTGCCGCTACCATTAAGCCGATTACCTCCATACACTGAGCTACCGAAGGGTGCGGAATGGAGTGAAGAACACGGCAAGCATTTAGAAGTTTTGATAACCTGGACTCCGTCAGGTAAATTTTCATTTCTATAGAATCTATAAGTGTCCCTAAGAAGGAGACTCTTGTGAGTGGGGTTATAGAACTCTTTTCCTCGTTCACTTTCCACCCGTGCGACCTCAGAAATGCGAGAACTATCTCTGTATGAGACTTGGCAACTTGAAAGCTTGACGCCTGTATCAAGATGTCGTCTAGATACGGAGCCACCGCTATGCCTCACGGTCTTAGAACCACCAGAAGTGAGCCCAGAACCTTTGTAAAGATTCTCGGGGCTGTAGCCAACCCGAAGGGAAGAGCTACAAATTGGTAATGCCTGTCTAGAAAGGCAAACCTTAGAAACCGATGATGATCTTTGTGAATCGGTATGTGAAGGTAGGCATCCTTTAAGTCCACTGTGGTCATGTACTGACCTTCTTGGATCATGGGTAGGATGGTCCGAATAGTTTCCATTTTGAAAGATGGAACTCTGAGGAATTTGTTTAAGATCTTTAGATCCAAAATTGGTCTGAAGGTTCCCTCTTTTTTGGGAACAACAAACAGATTTGAATAAAAACCCTGTCCTTGTTCCGTCCGCGGAACTGGATGGATCACTCCCATAACTAGGAGGTCTTGCACACAGCGTAGGAATGCCTCTTTCTTTATCTGATTTGCAGATAGCCTTGAAAGATGAAAACTCCCTTGTGGAGGAGAAGCTTTGAAGTCCAGAAGATATCCCTGAGATATGATCTCCAACGCCCAGGGATCCTGAACATCTCTTGCCCACGCCTGGGCGAAGAGAGAAAGTCTGCCCCCTACTAGATCCGTCGCCGGATAGGGGGCCGTTCCTTCATGCTGTCTTAGAGGCAGCAGCAGGCTTTCTGGCCTGCTTGCCTTTGTTCCTCGACTGGTTAGGTTTCCAGGCCTGCTTAGATTGAGCAAAAGTTCCCTCTTGTTTTGAAGCGGAGGAAGTTGATGCTGCACCTGCCTTGAAATTTCGAAAGGCACGAAAATTAGACTGTTTGGCCTTTGCTTTGGCCCTGTCCTGAGGAAGGGTGTGACCCTTACCTCCAGTAATGTCAGCAATAATTTCCTTCAAACCAGGCCCGAATAAGGTCTGCCCCTTGAAAGGAATGTTGAGTAATTTAGACTTCGAAGTCACGTCAGCTGACCAGGATTTAAGCCATAACGCCCTACGCGCTTGGATGGCGAATCCGGAATTCTTAGCCGTTAGTTTAGTCAAATGAACAATGGCATCAGAAACAAATGAGTTAGCTAGCTTAAGTGTTCTAAGCTTGTCAATAATTTCAGTCAATGGAGCTGTATGGATGGCCTCTTCCAGGGCCTCAAACCAGAATGCCGCCGCGGCCGTCACAGGCGCAATGCATGCAAGGGGCTGTAAAATAAAACCTTGTTGAATAAACATTTACTTAAGGTAACCCTCCAATTTTTTATCCATTGTATCTGAAAAAGCACAACTGTCCTCAACCGGGATAGTCGTACGCTTTGCTAAAGTAGAAACTGCTCCCTCCACCTTAGGGACCGTCTGCCATAAGTCCCGTGTAGTGGCGTCTATTGGAAACATTTTTCTAAATATAGGAGGTGGGGAAAAAGGCACCCCCGGTCTATCCCACTCCTTGCTAATAATTTCTGTAAGCCTTTTAGGTATAGGAAAAACATCCGTACACACCGGTACCACATAGTATTTATCCAGCCTACACAATTTCTCTGGTACTGCAACTGTGTTACAGTCATTCAGAGCAGCTAATACCTCCCCAAGCAACACATGGAGGTTCTCAAGCTTAAATTTAAAATTAGAAATCTCTGAATCAGGTTTCCCCGAATCAGAGATGTCACCCACAGACTGAAGCTCTCCGTCCTCATGATCTGCATATTGTGACGCAGTATCAGACATGGCCCTTACAGCATCTGCACGCTCTGTATTTCTCCTAACCCCAGAGCAATCGCGCTTGCCTCTTAATTCAGGCAACCTGGATAATACCTCTGACAGGGTATTATTCATGATTGCAGCCATGTCCTGCAAGGTAATCGCTATGGGCGTCCCTGATGTAATTGCTGCCATATTAGCGTGCATCCCCTGAGCGGGAGGCGAAGGGTCTGACACGTTGGGAGAGTTAGTCGGCATAACTTCCCCCTCGTCAGAATCTTCTGGTGATATTTCTTTTATAGTTAAAGACTGATCTTTACTGTTTAAGGTGAAATCAATACATTTAGTACACATTCTCCTATGGGGCTCCACCATGGCTTTCAAACATAATGAACAAGTCGTTTCCTCTGTGTCAGACATGTTTAAACAGACTAGCAATGAGACTAGCAAGCTTGGAAAACACTTTAAACAAGTTTACAAGCAATATAGAAAACGTTACTGCACCTTTAAGAAACACAAATTTTGTCAAAATTTGAAATAACAGTGAAAAAAGGCAGTTACACTAACAAAATTTTTACAGTGTATGTAACAAGTTAGCAGAGCATTGCACCCACTTGCAAATGGATGATTAACCCCTTAATACCCAAAACTGAATAATAAAAGACAAAAACGTTTTTTTTTTGTTTTTTTTGTTTTTTTCAGTCACAACAACTGCCACAGCTCTACTGTGGCTTTTTACCTCCCTCAAAAACGACTTTGAAGCCTTTTGAGCCCTCCAGAGATGTCCTGGATCATGCAGGAAGAAGCTGAATGTCTCTGTCAGTATTTTTAGCTGCACAGAAAAGCACTAAAAAAGGCCCCTCCCACTCATATTACAACAGAGGAAAGCCTAAGGAAACTGTTACTAGGCAAAATTCAAGCAAGCCATGTGGAAAAAAACTAGGCCCCAATAAGTTTTATCACCAAATACATATAAAAACGATTAAACATGCCAGCAAACGTTTTATATTACATTTTTATAAGAGTATGTATCTCTGATAATAAGCCTGATACCAGTCGCTATAACTGCATTTAAGGCTTTACTTACATTAGTTCTGTATCAGCAGAATTTTCTAGCAAATTCCATCCCTAGAAAAATATTAACTGCACATACCTTATTGCAGGAAAACCTGCACGCCATTCCCTCTCTGAAGTTACCTCACTCCTCAGAATATGTGAGAAGAGCCATGGATCTTAGTTACTTCTGCTAAGATCATAGAAGAATAGAATAGATTCTTCTTCTAAATACTGCCTGAGATAAACAGTACACTCCGGCACCATTTAAAAATAACAAACTTTTGATTGAAGAATAAACTAAGTATAAAACACCACACTCCTCTCACGACCTCCATCTTGGTTGAGGCTTGCAAGAGAATGACTGGATATGACAGTTAGGGGAGGAGCTATATAGCAGCTCTGCTGTGGGTGATCCTCTTGCAACTTCCTGTTGGGAAGGAGAATATCCCACAAGTAATGGATGATCACACTTAACAAGAGAAAATAATCCATAATCCAAATCAAAAAGTTTTAATCTTATAATGAAAAAAACTGAAATTATAAGCAGAAGAATCAAACTGAAACAGCTGCCTGAAGTACTTTTCTACCAAAAACTGCTTCAGAAGAAGAAAAAAACATCAAAATGGTAGAATTTAGTAAAAGTATGCAAAGAAGACCAAGTTGCTGCTTTGCAAATCTGATCAACAGAAGCTTCATTCTTAAAACCCAGGAAGTAGAAACTGACCTAGTAGAATGAGCCGTAATCCTTTGAGGCGGGGATTTACCCGACTCCACATAAGCATGATGAATCAAAGACTTTAACCAAGATGCCAAAGAAATGGCAGAAGCCTTCTGACCTTTCCTAGAACCAGAAAAGATAAATAGACTAGAAGCAATTTTTCTGTGAAAAAGTACAGAAAGTGCAGAGATTTGTCCTTTCAAGGAACTTGCAGACAAACCTTTTTCCAAACTATCCTGAAGAAACTGTAAAATTCTAGGAATTCTAAAAGAATGCCAAGAGAATTTATGAGAAGAACACCAAGAAATGTAAGTCTTCCAAACTCGGTAATAGATCTTTCTAGACACAGATTTACGAGCTTGTAACATAGTATTAATCACCGAGTCAGAGAAACCTCTATGACTAAGTATTAAGCGTTCAATCTCCATACCTTCAAATTTAATGATTTGAGATCCTGATGGAAGAATGGGCCTTGAGATAGAAGGTCTGGCCTTAACGGAAGTGTCCAAGGTTGGCAACTGGCCATCCGAACGAGATCCGCATACCAAAACCTGTGTGGCCATGCTGGAGCCACCAGCAGTACAAACGAACGCTCCATTAGGATTTTGGAAATCACTTTTGGAAGAAGAACTAGAGGCGGAAAGATATAAGAAGGTTGATAATTCCAAGGAAGTGACAACGCATCCACCGCTTCTGCCCGAGGATCCCTGGATCTGGACAGATACCTGGGAAGTTTCTTGTTTAGATGAGAGGTCATCAGATCTATTTCTGGAAGTCCCCAGATTTGAACAATCTGAAGAAATACCTCTGGGTGAAGAGACCATTCGCCCGGATGTAACGTCTGGCAACTGAGATAATCCGATTCCCAATTGTCTATACCTGGGATGTGAACCGCAGAAATTAGACAGGAGCTGGATTCCGCCCATACAAGTATCCGAGATACTTCCTTCATAGCCTGAGGACTGTGAGTCCCCCCTTGATGATTGACATATGCCACGGTTGTGACATTGTCTGTCTGAAAACAAATAAACGATTCCCTCTTCAGAAGAGGCCAGAACTGAAGAGCTCTGAAAATCGCACGGAGTTCCAAAATGTTGATTGGTAATCTCGCCTCCTGAGATTCCCAAACCCCCTGCGCTGTCAGAGATCCCCATACAGCTCTCCAACCTGAAAGACTCGCATCTGTTGAGATCACAGTCCAGGTTGGACGAACAAAAGAGGCCCCTTGAATTAAACGATGGTGATCCAACCACCAAGTCAGAGAAAAAACAGAATTTATGCTTAACTGATAAATTACTTTCTCTTGCAGTGTATCCAGTCCACGGATTCATCCTTACTTGTGGGATATTCTCATTCCTTACAGGAAGTGGCAAAGAGAGCACACAGCAGAGCTGTCCATATAGCTCCCCCTCTGGCTCCGCCCCCCAGTCATTCGACCGACGGTTAGGAGAAAAAGGAGAAACCACAGGGTGCAGTGGTGACTGTAGTTTAAACAAAAAATTTTAACCTGACTTAATTGACAGGGTGGGCCGTGGACTGGATACACCGCAAGAGAAAGTAATTTATCAGGTAAGCATAAATTCTGTTTTCTCTTGCAAGGTGTATCCAGTCCACGGATTCATCCTTACTTGTGGGATACCAATACCAAAGTTTTAGGACACGGATGAAGGGAGGGAACAAGACAGGTAACCTAAACGGAAGGCACCACTGCTTGCAGAACCTTTCTCCCAAAAATAGCCTCCGAAGAAGCAAAAGTATCGAATTTGTAAAATTTGGCAAAAGTATGCAGTGAAGACCAAGTCGCTGCCTTACAAATCTGTTCAACAGAATCCTCATTCTTGAAAGCCCAAGTGGAAGCCACAGCTCTGGTGGAATGAGCTGTAATTCGTTCAGGAGGCTGCTGCCCAGCAGTCTCATAAGCCAATCGGATGATGCTTTTCAACCAGAAGGAAAGAGAGGTAGCAGTCGCTTTCTGACCTCTCCTCTTACCGGAATAGATAACAAACAAAGATGATGTTTGTCTGAAATCCTTGGTTGCTTGTAAATAGAATTTCAAAGCACGAACCACATCAAGATTGTGTAAAAGCCGTTCCTTCTTAGAAGCTGGATTAGGACACAGGGAAGGAACAATGATTTCCTGGTTAATGTTCTTATTAGAGACAACTTTAGGAAGAAAACCAGGTTTGGTACGCAAAACTACCTTATCTGCATGGAACACCAGATAGGGTGAATTACACTGCAAAGCAGACAATTCTGAAACTCTTCGAGCAGAAGATATAGCTACCAAAAACAAAACTTTCCAAGATAATAACTTAATATCTATGGAATGTAAAGGTTCAAACGGAACCCCTTGAAGAACTGAAAGAACTAAATTTAGACTCCATGGAGGAGCCACAGGTCTATAGACAGGCTTGATTCTGACTAGAGCCTGTGCAAACGCTTGAACGTCTGGTACTTCTGCCAGACGCTTGTGTAAAAGTATAGACAGAGCGGATATCTGTCCCTTTAAGGAACTAGCTGACAAACCTTTCTCCAATCCTTCTTGGAGAAAAGACAATATCCGTGGAATCCTAATCTTACTCCACGAGTAACCCTTGGATTCACACCAAAAAAGATATTTCCGCCATATCTTATGGTAAATTTTCCTGGTGACAGGCTTTCTAGCTTGGATCAGCGTATCTATGACTGATTCAGAGAACCCACGCTTGGATAGAATTAAGCGTTCAATCTCCAAGCAGTCTGTTGCAGAGAAACTAGATATGGATGCTTGAATGGACCCTGTATTCGAAGATCCTGCCTCGTTGGCAGTGTCCATGGTGGGACAGATGACATGTCCACTAGGTCTGCATACCAAGTCCTGCGTGGCCACGCAGGCGCTATCAGAATTACAGAGGCCTTCTCCTGTTTGATTCTGGCTACCAGCCGAGGGAGAAGGGGAAACGGTGGAAAGACATAAGCTAGACTGAAGGACCAAGGCGCTACTAGAGCATCTATCAATGCCGCCTTGGGGTCCCTGGACCTGGATCCGTAAAGAGGAAGTTTGGTGTTCTGACGGGACGCCATCAGATCCAACTCTGGAATGCCCCATAGCTGGGTCAGCTGAGCAAAAACCTCCGGGTGGAGTTCCCACTCCCCCGGGTGAAAAGTCTGATGACTTAGGAAATCCGCTTCCCAGTTGTCTACTCCTGGGATGTGAATTGCAGATAGATGGCAAGAGTGATCCTCCGCCCACCTGATTATTTTGGTTACTTCCTTCATCGCTAAGGAACTCTTTGTTCCTCCCTGATGATTGATGTATGCTACAGTCGTGATGTTGTCCGACTGAAATCTGATGAATTTGGCCGCCGCTAGCCGAGGCCATGCCTGGAGCGCGTTGAATATCGCTCTCAGTTCCAAAATGTTTATCGGGAGAAGAGACTCTTCCCAAGACCAAAGGCCCTGAGCTTTCAGGGAGCCCCAGACCGCGCCCCAGCCCAACAGACTGGCGTCGGTCGTTACAATGATCCACTCCGGTCTGCGGAAGCACATTCCCTGAGACAGGTGATCCTGAGACAACTACCAGAGAAGAGAATCTCTGGTTTCCTGGTCCAGTTGGATTTGAGGAGACAAATCTGCATAATCCCCATTCCACTGTTTGAGCATGCACAATTGCAGTGGCCTGAGATGAATTCGAGCAAAGGGGACTACGTCCATTGCTGCTACCATTAACCCGATTACCTCCATGCACTGAGCTACAGATGGCCGAGGAATGGAATGAAGAGCTCGGCAAGTAGTTAAAAACTTTAACCTTCTGACCTCCGTCAGAAATATTTTCATTTCTACCGAGTCTATTAATGTTCCCAGGAAGGGAACCCTTGTGAGCGGGGACAGAGAACGTTTTTCGGTGTTCACCTTCCACCCGTGAGACCTTAGAAAGGCCAGAACAATCTCTGTATGAGCCTTGGCTCTGGGAAAAGACGACGCCTGTATTAAGATGTCGTCCAGATAAGGTGCTACTGCAATGCCCCGCGGTCTTAGTACCACTAGAAGGGACCCTAGCACCTTTGTGAAAATTCAGGGAGCGGTGGCCAACCCGAAGGGAAGGGCCACGAACTGGTAATGCTTGTCCAGAAAGGTGAACCTTAGGAACTGATGGTGATCTTTGTGGATAGGAATATGAAGATACGCATCCTTTAGATCCACGGTAGTCATATATTGACCTTCCTGGATCATCGGTAAGATTGTCCGAATGGTCTCCATTTTGAATGATGGAACTCTGAGGAATTTGTTTAGAATTTTTAGATCCAGGATTGGCCTGAAAGTTCCTTCCTTTTTGGGAACCACAAACAGGTTTGAGTAAAAACCCAGTCCTTGTTCTGTAATTGGAACTGGACATATCACTCCCATCTTGAGTAGATCTTCTACACAGCGTAAGAACGCCTCTTTCTTTGTCTGGTCTGTAGACATATACGAGAAATGTGGAACCTTCCCCTTGGAGGAGAGTCCTTGAATTCTAGAAGATATCCCTTAGCAATGATCTCTAATGCCCAGGGATCGGGAACATCTCTTGCCCAAGCCTGAGCAAAGAGAGAGAGTCTGCCCCCTACCAGATCCGGTCCCGGATCGGGGGCTACCCCTTCATGCTGTCTTAGTAGCAGCCGCAGGCTTTTTGGCCTGTTTACCCTTGTTCCAGCCCTGCAAAGGTTTCGAGGTTGCCTTGGGCTGTGAAGCGTTACCCTCTTGCTTTGCGGTTGCAGAGGTTGAAGCAGGACTGCTCCTGAAGTTGCGAAAGGAACGAAAATTAGCCTTGTTTTTAGCCTTAAAAGGCCTATCTTGCGGGAGGGCATGGCCCTTTCCCCCAGTGATATCCAAAATAATCTCTTTCAACTCGGGCCCGAAAAGGGTCTTTCCCTTGAAAGGAATATTTAGTAATTTTGTTTAGGACGACACATCGGCCGACCATGACTTGAGCCAAAGCGCTCTGCGCGCCATGATGGCAAAACCAGAATTTATCGCCGCTAACTTAGCTAATTGCAAAGCGGCATCTGTGATATAAGAATTAGCCAGTTTTAGAGCATTAATTCTATCCATGACTTCGTCATATGAAGTCTCCCTCTGGAGCGACTCCTCCAGCGCCTCAAACCAAAAAGCCGCTGCAGTAGTTACAGGAATAATGCAGGCAATAGGTTGGAGAAGGAAACCTTGTTGAACAAATATTTTCTTTAGTAAACCTAATTTTTTATCCATAGGATCTTTGAAAGCACAACTGTCATCAATTGGTATGGTTGTGCGCTTGGCTAGTGTTGAAACTGCCCCCTCTACCTTAGGGACCAGTCATGGGGAACATTATCTTAAAGATAGGAGGGGGAACAAAAGGTACACCTGGTCTCTCCCACTCCCTAGCAACAATATCCGCCACCCTCTTAGGGATCAGAAACGCATCAGTGTATACAGGGACTTCTAGATATTGGTCCATTTTACACAATTTCTCTGGGACCACCATAGGGTCACAATCATCCAGAGTTGATAAAAACCTCCCTAAGCAGCACGCAGAGGTGTTCCAATTTAAATTTAAATGCTAGTGAATCTGATTCTGCCCGCTGAGAAACTTTTCCTGAGTCAGAAATTTCTCCCTCAGACATTACATCCCTTGCCCCTACTTCAGAGTGTTGTGAGGGTACATCAGATAAACCTCCCAAAGCTTCCGACTGCTACTCATCTGTTCTCAAAACAGAGCTATAGCGCTTTTTAGGGAAAACTGGCAGTTTGGATAGAAAGGCCGCAAGGGAATTATCCATGACTGCCGCCAGTTGTTGCAATGTAATAGGTGCCAATGCACTAGAGGTACTAGGTATCGCTTGAGCGGGCGTAACTGGTGATGACACATGGGGAGAGGAAGGCGGACTATCCTCATTACCTTCAGTCAAAGAATCATCTAGGTCTATATTTTTAAGTGACACAATGTGATCTTTAAAGTGTATAGACACATTAGTGCACTTGGGACACATTTTGAGTGGGGGTTCCACCATGGCTTCTGAACACATAGAGCAAGGCTTTTCCTTAGTGTCAGACATGTTTAACAGATTAGTATTATACACAAGCAGGCTTGGAAAAACACTTTATCAAGTAAAAAATACAATTTGCAATAAATGGTACTGTGCCTTTAAGAAATAAAAGCGCACACAATTTTACAAAACGGTGAAAAATTAACCAAATCTCTTGAAATTTTTACAGTATGTGCCTAATGCTTCGATATGATTGCACAGCAAGTTTCAGCCTGATTAACCCTTTAATGCCCAAACCGGAGCCCCCTAAAGCAAACAACGGGTTAATAAACTACAGCACCTTGTCACAGCAGCCTGCTGTGGCCCTACCTTCCCTTAAGGATTGAATTTTGAGAAAAGCAAGCCTCCTGAAGTCCTCAAGCAGTCTCTGGACCCATGTGAAGCAGCATGTAAAGGAATCTGTCAGAATAAATTGCGCAACTGAGGCGCGAAATTAGGCCCCTCCCACTCCACAGCTGTGGGGCCTTCAGAAACCAATTTAGGTAACTAAAAATAATGCCATGTGGAATAAAACCCCAAATAAACACACCAAAAGTGCTTTAAAAGTGTCAATAAAGAGTATTTTGTTAAATAAAATAATCGATTGCCCTGCAAAAGTGTTAACCAGTCTATTCAGCCCTCTTAAATAAGCCTCTAGTTCTATACTAAGTCTCAGAACATGGCTTACCCTTCTCACATGGGGAATCTTGTCAGTCTTCTAGCATTATCTTGTCTTGACTAGAAAAAATATGACTGAAACATACCTCAAAGCAGTTAAGCCTGCAAACTGTTCCCCCCAACTGAAGTTTTCTGGTACTCCTCAGTACTGTGTGGGAACAGCAATGGATTTTAGTTACAACATGCTAAAATCATTTTCCTCTCAGCAGAATTCTTCATCACATTTCTGCCAGAGAGTAAATAGCACAAACCGGTACTATTTAAAAATAACAAACTTTTGATTGAAGATATAAAACTACAAATCTAACACCACATTCACTTTACCCTCCCGTGGAGATGCCCTATCTGTTAGAGCGGCAAAGAGAATGACTGGGGGCGGAGCCAGAGGGGGAGCTATATGGACAGCTCTGCTGTGTGCTCTCTTTGCCACTTCCTGTAGGGAATGAGAATATCCCACAAGTAAGGATGAATCTGTGGACTGGATACACCTTCCAAGAGAAACAAACATTGGGATTTAAGGATATCAATTGTGATATCTTTGTATAATCCCTGCATCATTGGTTCAGCATACAAAGCTGGAGAGGTCTCATGTGAAAACGAGCAAAAGGGATCGCTACCGAAGGGAATGATTGAGACTGAAGGTTTCGACAAGCTGAAACCAATTTCAGACGTCTCTTTTCTGTTAGAGACAAAGTCATGGACACTGAATCTATTTGGAAACCCAAAAGGGTTACCCTTGTCTGAGGAATCAAGGAACTCTTTGGTAAATTGATCCTTCAACCATGTCTTTGAAGAAACAACACAAGTTGATTCGTATGAGATTCTGCAGAATGTAAAGACTGAGCAAGTACCAAGATATCGTCCAAATAAGGAAATACCGCAATACCCTGTTCTCTGATTACAGAGAGAAGGGCACCGAGAACCTTTGAAAAGATCCTTGGAGCTGTTGCTAGGCCAAACGGAATCTCAGAAACTGATAGTGATCTGGATGGATAGGAATATGAAGATATGCATCCTGTAAGTCTATTGTAGACATATAATGCCCTTGCTGAACAAAAGGCAGAATAGTCCTTACAGTCACCATTTTGAATGTTGGTATCCTTACATAACGATTCAATATTTTTAGATCCAGAACTGGTCTGAAGGAATTCTCCTTTTTTGGTAAAATGAACAGATTTGAGTAAAACCCCAGACCCCGTTCCAGAACTGAAACTGGCACAATTACCCCAGCCAACTCTAGGTCTGAAACACATTTCAGAAACGCCTGAGCCTTTACTGGATTTACTGGAATGCGTGAGAGAAAAAAAATCTCACAGGCGGTCTTACTTTAAAACCTATTCTGTACCCTTGTGAAACAATGTTCCGAATCCAAAGACATTGAATCGAATTGATCCAAACATCTTTGAAAAATCGTAACCTGCCCCCTACCAGCTGTGCTAGAATGAGGGCCGCACCTTCATGCGGATTTGGGAGCTGGTTTTGACTTTCTAAAAGGCTTGTATTTGTTCCAGACTGGAGAAGGTTTCCAAACGGAAATTGTTCCTTTAGGGGGAAGGGTCAGGCTTTTGTTCCTTATTCTGACGAAAGGAATGAAAACAATTAGCAGCCCTATATTTACCTTTAGATTTTTTTGTCCTGAGGCAAAAAGGCTCCCTTCCCCCCAGTAACAGTTGAAATTATTGAATCCAACTGAGAACCAAATAATTTATTACCTTGGAAAGAAAGAGAAAGCAACGTTGACTTAGAAGTCATATCTGCATTCCAAGACTTAAGCCATAAAGCTCTTCTAGCTAAAATAGCTAAAGACATATACCTGACATCAATTCTAATGATATCAAAAATGGCATCACAAATAAAAGTTATTAGCATGTTGAAGAAGTTTAACAATGCTATAAGCATTATGGTCTGACACTTGTTGCGCTAAAGCCTCCAACCAGAAGGTGGAAGCTGCAGCAACATCAGCCAAAGAAATAGCAGGTCTAAGAAGATTACCTGAACATAAATAAGCCTTCCTTAGAAAGGATTCAAGCTTCCTATCTAAAGGATCCTTAAAAGAAGTACTATCTGTCGTAGGTATAGTAGTACGTTTAGCAAGAGTAGAGATAGCCCCATCAACTTTGGGGATTTTTTCCCAAAACTCTAATCTATCAGATGGCAAAGGGTACAATTTCTTAAACCTTGGAGAAGGTGTAAATGAAGTACCCAGACTATTCCATTCCCTAGAAATTACTTCTGAAATAGCATCAGGAACTGGAAAAACTTCTGGAATAACTACATGAGGTTTAAAAACTGAATTTAAACGCTTATTAGTTTTAATATCAAGAGGACTAGACTCCTCCATATCTAATGCAATCAACACTTCTTTAAGTAATGAACGAATAAACTCCATTTTAAACAAATATGAAGATTTATCAGTGTCAATATCTGGGGCAGAATCTTCTGAACCAGATAGATCCTCATCAGAAATAGATAAGTCAGAATGATGGCGGTCATTTAAAAATTCATCTGAAATATGAGAAGTTTTAAAAGACCTCTTACGTTTACTAGAAGGAGGAATAACAGACAGAGCCTTTCGAATAGAATTAGAAACAAATTCTCTTACATTAACAGGAACATCCTGAACATTAGATGTTGAAAGAACAACAACAGGTAATGGATTATTACTAATGGAAATATTATCTGCGTTTGATAGTTTATCATAACAACTAACACGAACTACAGCCGGAGGAACAGTTACCAAAAGTTTACAACAAATACACTTAGCTTTGGTAGAACCGACATCAGGCAGCGTCTTTCCAGAAGTAGATTCTGATCCAGGGTCAGGTAGTGACATCTTGCAATATGTAATAGAAAAAACAACATATAAAGCAAAATTATCAAATTTCTTAAATGACAGTTTCAGGAATGGGAAAAAATGCAAAACAGAACAAGCCTCTACAAACCAGAAGCAACTAAAAAGTGAGACTGAAATAATGTGAAAAAAACTGGCGCCAAGTATGACGCCCATATTTTTTGGCGCCAAAAACGTCCGCAACACACATACGTCAAAAATGACGCAACCACGTGAAAACTTACGGCGTGATAGTTGACAAATTTTTGGCGCCAAAAAAGTCTCGCGCCAAGAATAAAGCAATATATTGAAGCATTTTCTGCACCCGCGAGCCGAACAGCCTGCAATTTAGAAAAAAAGTCAATTGAAAATTTTAAGGTAAGAAAAAACATAATTTATGCTTACCTGATAAATTTATTTCTCTTGTAGTGTATCCAGTCCACGGATCATCCATTACTTGTGGGATATTCTCCTTCCCAACAGGAAGTTGCAAGAGGATCACCCACAGCAGAGCTGCTATATAGCTCCTCCCCTCACTGCCATATCCAGTCATTCGACCGAAACAAGCCGAGAAAGGAGAAACCATAGGGTGCAGTGGTGACTGTAGTTTAATTAAAATTTAGACCTGCCTGAAAAGGACAGGGCAGGCCGTGGACTGGATACACTACAAGAGAAATAAATTTATCAGGTAAGCATAAATTATGTTTTCTCTTGTTAAGTGTATCCAGTCCACGGATCATCAATTACTTGTGGGATACCAATACCAAAGCTGAAGTACACAGATGATGGGAGGGACAAGGCAGGAACCACTGCCTGTAGAACCTTTCTCCCAAAAACAGCCTCCGAAGAAGCAAAAGTATCAAATTTGTAAAATTTGGAAAAAGTATGAAGGGAAGACCAAGTTGCAGCCTTGCAAATCTGTTCAGAGGCCTCATTTTTAAAGGCCCAGGTGGAAGCCACAGCTCTAGTAGAATGAGCTGTAATCCTTTCAGGAGGCTGCTGTCCAGCAGTCTCATAGGCTAAACGGACTATACTCCGAAGCCAAAAAGAAAGAGAGGTTGCCGAGGCCTTCTGACCTCTCCTCTGTCCAGAGTAAACAACAAACAGGTTAGATGTTTGGCGAAAATCTTTAGTAGCCTGTAAGTAAAACTTCAAGGCACGGACTACGTCTAGATTATGCAAAAGACATTCCTTCTTTGAAGAAGGATTAGGATATAATGATGGAACAACAATCTCTTGATTGATATTCTTGTTAGAAACCACCTTAGGTAAAAACCCAGGTTTTGTACGCAGAACAACTTTATCTGAATGAAAGATCAGATAAGGAGAATCACAATGTAAGGCAGATAACTCCGAGACTCTTCGAGCCGAGGAAATAGCCATCAGAAAAATAACTTTAAGAACCAAGTTTAAGTTCCATGGAGGAGCAACAGGTTTAAACACAGGCTTAATTCTAACTAAAGCCTGACAAAATGCCTGAACGTCTGGAACTTCTGCCAGACGCTTGTGTAAAAGAATAGACAGAGCAGAAATCTGTCCCTTTAAAGAACTAGCTGATAATCCTTTGTCTAACCCCTCTTGGAGGAAGGACAATATCCTAGGAATCCTAACACTACTCCATGAGTAATTCTTGGATTCACACCAATGAAGATATTTACGCCATATCTTGTGGTAAATTTTCCTGGTGACAGGCTTTCGTGCCTGTATTAAGGTATCAATTACTGACTCGGAAAAGCCACGCTTTGATAGGATCAAGCGTTCAATCTCCATGCAGTCAGTCTCAGAGAAAGTAGATTCGGATGATTGAAAGGACCTTGTATTAGAAGGTCTTGTCTCAGAGGCAGAGTCCATGGTGGAAAGGATGACATGTCCACTAGGTCTGCATACCAGGTCCTGCGTGGACACGCAGGCGCTATCAATATCCCCGATGCTCTTTCCTGTTTGATTTTAGCAATCAGACGAGGGAGCAGAGGAAACGGTGGAAACACATAAGCCAGGTTAAAGAACCAAGGCGCTGCTAGAGCATCTATCAGTGCCGCTTCTGGGTCCCTGGACCTGGATCCGTAACAAGGAAGCTTGGCGTTCTGGCGAGACGCCATGAGATCCAATTCTGGTTTGCCCCAACGGAGAACCAATTGAGCAAACACCTCCGGATGGAGTTCCCATTCCCCGGGATGAAAAGTCTGCCGACTTAGAAAATCCGCTTCCCAGTTCTCTACACCTGGGATATGGATCGCTGACAGGTGGCAAGAGTGAGTCTCTGCCCAGCGAATTATCTTGGAGACTTCTGACATCGCTAGGGAACTCCTGGTTCCCCCTTGATGGTTGATGTAAGCCACAGTCGTGATGTTGTCCGACTGAAATCTGATGAACCTCAGTGTTGCTAGCTGAGGCCAAGCCAGAAGAGCATTGAATATTGCTCTTAACTCCAGAATATTTATTGGGAGGAGTTTCTCCTCCTGAGTCCATGAACCCTGAGCCTTCAGGGAGTTCCAGACTGCACCCCAACCTAGAAGGCTGGCATCTGTTGTTACAATCGTCCAATATGGTCTGCAAAAGGTCATACCCTTGGACAGATGGGCCCGAGATAACCACCAGAGAAGAGAATCTCTGGTTTCCTGATCCAGATTTAGTAGAGGGGACAAATCTGTGTAATCCCCATTCCACTGACTGAGCATGCATAATTGCAGCGGTCTGAGATGCAGGCGCGCGAATGGCACTATGTCCATTGCCGCTACCATTAAGCCGATTACTTCCATGCACTGAGCCACCGTGGGGCGCGGAATGGAGTGAAGAACACAGCAAGCATTTAGAAGTTTTGATAACCTGGACTCCGTCAGGTAAATTTTCATTTCTACAGAATCTATTAGAGTCCCTAGGAAGGAAACCCTCGTGAGAGGAGATAGAAAACTCTTTTCTTCGTTCACTTTCCACCCATGCGACCTCAGGAATGCCAGAACTATCTCTGTATGAGATTTGGCAATTTGAAAGCTTGACGCCTGTATCAGGATATCGTCCAGGTAAGGAGCCACCGCTATCTATCTATCTATCCTAGCTGTAAGCGCCAATACTTCCACTTTTCAAGGAGCCACCGCTATGCCTCGCGGTCTTAGGACTGCCAGAAGTGAGCCCAGAACCTTTGTAAAAATTCTTGGGGCTGTAGCCAACCCGAATGGAAGAGCTACAAATCGGTAATGCCTGTCTAGAAAGGCAAACCTCAGGAACTGATGAGGATTCTTGTGAATCGGAATGTGAAGGTAGGCATCCTTTAAGTCCACTGTGGTCATGTACTGACCCTCTTGGATCATGGGTAAAATGGTTCGAATAGTTTCCATCTTGAATGACGGAACTCTGAGGAATTTGTTTAGGATCTTTAAATCCAAAATTGGTCTGAAGGTTCCCTCTTTTTTGGGAACCACAAACAGATTTGAATATAACCCCTGTTCTTGTTCCGTCCGCGGAACTGGATGGATCACTCCCATTACAAGATCATCTTGTACGCAGCTTAGGAATGCCTCTTTCTTTATCTGGTTTGCAGATAATCTTGAAAGGTGAAATCTCCCTTGTGGAGGAGAAGCTTCCCTGAGATATGATCTCCAACGCCCAGGGATATTGAACATCTCTTGCCCACGCCTGGGCGAAGAGAGAGAGTCTGCCCCCTACTAGATCCGTTGTCGGATAGGGGCCGCTCCTTCATGCTGTCTTAGAGGCAGCAGCAGGCTTTCTGGCCTGCTTGCCCTTGTTCCAGGACTGGTTAGGTTTCCAGGCCTGCTTGGATTGAGCAAAAGTTCCCTCTTGTTTTGAAGCAGAGGAAGTTGATGCTGCACCTGCCTTGAAATTTCGAAAGGCACGAAAATTAGACTGTTTGGCCTTTGATTTGGCCCTGTCCTGAGGAAGGGTATGACCCTTACCTCCAGTAATGTCAGCAATAATTCCTTTCAAACCAGGCCCGAATAAGGTCTGCCCCTTGAAAGGAATGTTGAGTAATTTAGACTTTGAAGTCACATCAGCTGACCAGGATTTGAGCCATAGCGCCCTACGCGCCTGGATGGCGAATCCGGAATTCTTAGCCTTTAGTTTAGTCAAATGAACAATGGCATCAGAAACAAATGAGTTAGCTAGCTTAAGAGTTCTAAGCTTGTCAACAATTTCAGTCAATGGAGCTGTATGGATGGCCTCTTCCAGGGCCTCAAACCAGAATGCCGCCGCAGCAGTGACAGGCGCAATGCATGCAAGGGGCTGTAAAATAAAACCTTGTTGAATAAACATTTTCTTAAGGTAACCCTCGAATTTTTTATCCATTGGATCTGAAAAAGCACAACTGTCCTCAACCGGGATAGTGGTACGCTTTGCTAAAGTAGAAACTGCTCCCTCCACCTTAGGGACAGTCTGCCATAAGTGTAGTGGCATCTATTGGAAACATTTTTCTAAATATAGGAGGTGGGGAAAAGGGCACACCGGGCCTATCCCACTCCTTACTAATAATTTCTGTAAGCCTTTTAGGTATTGGAAAAACATCAGTACTCACCGGCACTGCATAGTATTTATCCAGCCTACACAATTTCTCTGGCACTGCAATTGTGTCACAGTCATTAAGAGCAGCTAATACCTCCCCAAGCAATACACGGAGGTTCTCAAGCTTAAATTTAAAATTAGAGATCTCTGAATCAGGTCTCCCCGATTCAGAGACGTCACCCACAGACTGAAGCTCTCCGTCCTCAGGTTCTGCATATTGTGACGCAGTATCAGACATGGCTCTTACAGCATCTACGCGCTCTGTATCTCGTCTAACCCCAGAGCTATCGCGCTTGCCTCTCAATTCAGGCAATCTGGATAATACCTCTGACAGGGTATTAAACATGATTGCAGCCATGTCCTGCAAAGTAATCGCTATGGGCGTCCCTGATGTACTTGGCGCCATATTAGCGTGCGTCCCTTGAGCGGGAGGCGAAGGGTCCGACACGTGGGGAGAGTTAGTCGGCATAACTTCCCCCTCGACAGACCCCTCTGGTGACAATTCTTTTATAGATAAAGACTGATCTTTACTGTTTAAGGTGAAATAAATACATTTAGTACACATTCTCCTATGGGGCTCCACCATGGCTTTTAAACATAATGAACAAGTATCCTCTGTTTCAGACATGTTAGTACAGACTAGCAATGAGACTAGCAAGCTTGGAAAACACTTTAAAGCAAGTTAACAAGCAATATAAAAAATGTTACTGTGCCTTTAAGAGAAACAAATTTTGACAAAATTTGAAATAACAGTGAAAAAAGGCAGTTACACTAACAACATTTTTACAGTGTATGTAACAAGTCAGCAGAGCATTGTACCCACTTGCAAATGGATGATTAACCCCTTAATAACAAAAACAGAATAATAAATGACAAAAACGTTTTTTAAACACAGTCACAACAACTGCCAGAGTCTACTGTGATTGTTACCCTCCTCAAACACGACTTTGAAGCCTCTTGAGCCCTTCAGAGATGTCCTGTATCATGCAGAGGGAAGCTGAATGTCTCTGTCAGTATTTTTAGCTGCACAGAAAAGCACTAAAATAGGCCCTTCCCACTCATATTGCAACAGTGGAAAGCCTGTTTCTAGGCAAAAATCAAACCAGCCATGTGGAAAAAAAACTAGGCCCCAATAAGTTTTGTCACCAAACATATATAAAAACGATTAACATGCCAGCAAACGTTTTATATTACACTTTTATAAGAGTATGTATCTCTGTTAATAAGCCTGATACCAGTCGCTATCACTGCATTTAAGGCTTAACTTACATTAATCCGGTATCAGCAGCATTTTTCTAGCAAATTCCATCCCTAGAAATATATTAACTGCACATACCTTATTGCAGGAAAACCTGCACGCCATTCCCTCTCTGAAGTTACCTCACTCCTCAGAATATGTGAGAACAGCCATGGATCTTAGTTACTTCTGCTACGATCATAGAAAATGCAGGCAGATTCTTCTTCTAAATACTGCCTGAGATAAACAGTACACTCCGGTACCATTTAAAAATAACAAACTTTTGATTGAAGTTAAAAAAATAACTATAATACACCACTCTCCTCTTACTACGTCCATCTTTGTTGAGAGTTGCAAGAGAATGACTGGATATGGCAGTGAGGGGAGGAGCTATATAGCAGCTCTGCTGTGGGTGATCCTCTTGCAACTTCCTGTTGGGAAGGAGAATATCCCACAAGTAATGGATGATCCATGGACTGGATACACTTAACAAGAGAAATATAAATTTATATGCATTTTCCGAAAAAAATGAAACTGACAGTCTGAAAGAAGGAATACTGATTATCCTGAATCATGGCAAATATAAGTTAAACACATATATTTAGAACTTTACATATAAAGTGCCCAACCATAGCTTAGAGTGTCATAAATAGAAATAAGACTTACTTACCCTAAGACACTCATCTACATATAGTAGATAGCCAAACCAGTACTGAAACGAGAATCAGTAGAGGTAATGGTATATAAGAATATATTGTCGATCTGAAAAGGGAGGTAGGAGAAGAAATCTATACGACTGAGAACCTATGAAATAGATCCCCTAGAGGAAGACCATGGTATTCAAATAGGCAATACTCTCTTCACATCCCTCTGACATTCACTGCACTCAGAGGAAAACCGGGCTTCAGCCTGCTGCGAAGCGCATATCAACGTAGAAATCTAGCACAAACTTACTTCACCACCTCCATGGGAGGCAAAGTTTGAAAAACTGAATTGTGGGTGTGGTGAGGGGTGTATTTATAGGCATTTTGAGGTTTGGGAAACTTTGCCCCTCCTGGTAGGAATGTATATCCCATACGTCACTAGCTCATGGACTCTTGCCAATTACATGAAAGAAAGAGGCACGGCACACCAACATCAAAACCTCATCCCAACTGTGAAGTATGGTGGTGGGGGCATCATGGTTTGGGGCTGCTTTGCTGCGTCAGGGCCTGGACGGATTGCTATCATTGAAGGAAAAATGAATTCCCAAGTTTATCAAGACATTTTGCAGGAGAACTTAAGGCCATCTGTCTACCAGCTGAAGCTCAACAGAAGATGGGTGTTGCAACAGGACAATGACCCAAAGCATAGAAGTAAATCAACAACAGAATGGCTTAAACAGAAGAAAATACGCCTTCTGAAGTGGCCCAGTCAGAGTCCTGACCTCAACCCGATTGAGATGCTGTGGCATGACCTCAAGAAAGCGATTCACACCAGACATCCCAAGAATATTGCTGAACTGTGTGTGTTGTATTAATTTGTTTTGTAATTTTCCCTATGGTTCTTGCACCCAGACCTGTCTGGGGCTAACTGCCTGTGGCTCTGGGGACAGCACAGCTTTCTGTGATTGCCAGTGGCACCCAGGGCTGAGCATGTTGCAGGGTCATGGGATGTGTACCCGGTCCGGTATGAGAGTGCAGTTCCCTTCCGTGTTTTGTATATGTCTAGAGTGATTACATATGCCTGTGCACCCTTCCCTTGTTCACAGTTTGTTTGGATTTGAAAGCTTGCATTGTGTGGCTGTTTTAGCGTCCCAGGTAATGGAAAGGACCTTGACGAGGTACCTGGGCTTGTCCCATTTGGCCAGATGCGGTAACTAACCTTTCCATTTTTGCTTTTAAATCTTAGCTGAGAGCTTGTGAGTGCTGGGTTTTCTCTGTGTGTTATATATATATATATATATATATATAATAAAAGATATTAGCGGTGTTAAGTATTATTCTTGAAAGCTGGACCGCAACCATCAGGCTGCACATAGCTTCTATATTACTCACACAGTCCCCAGGTGATTAGGCTAGTTAGCATGCGAATGGTCCCGAGGTATACCTCTCTGTATTACAAGCCGGTTTTCAGGCGTTCCGCCGCTCGACCTTACAGTATCAGACAAGTCGGTAATGGTTTGACGTAAGAGGTGGGTGTGCTGGTGTCTTAACACACCTCTTGTCTGATATGTTGATTTCCAGAAGCCTCCGTATCACAGGCCGTCCTGCCTGTCAATCACAGGATATACATGAAGCTGTAGTTTACCAACTTTTAAATGAACTGAACATGAACTGAACATGAACTTTCGAAAAAGACACAATATTGTGTTACGGTGCCCAGTGGGGTATAACCGATCCAACCCATTCAGGGTATTCCACGGATGTCCGGAAACTCCTCCCACCGGCAATGATAGTAACTTGAAAGTTCACATAGAGTCAGTAGAGAATGATCCTATCCCAAGTTATGGTCACAACAGAAAGTCCATAAGCTTTGCAATGCAAATGGAATTACACACTAAGTGCCAACGTCTGTCAGAGCTCTTGCCCACAAGACACAAGGCCACAGGCTGAACAATAGATCAATCTCCAACGCAGATGAACTTGGAAGGAATCCCCTTAAAAAGTAGCCTGCTAGCGCACAGACAAGGTGCAATAGCTGCAGTGGTAACCCTACAAACCCTTCACCTGCAGAACCGCAAAGCCATCAGGTTACTTCAGCAAACAGTCCAAGGGAAACAGTTCATTAAAGTGTAAGGTAAGCCCAATGAGCATCGGCACTCAGAAAACCAGACCAAAGGTCATTGCCCAAGTTCCCTGGAACTGGAGTACCCCGAACCCGCCCTGGAGGCGGAAAAGTCTGGTAACAACCCGTAACTGGATCCCCAAGGGAAAACGCTGAGTGAAAGCCTCAGCAACCGGAAGAACCAGGGCGATGACAGGTCCGAGCCCCCATTTGTTTAAAACAAACAATATCCCAGAAACTCAAATACCCCGTCTGATATAAAAAACAGACCCACAGGGAGATATCAATGCAATATCCAGAATAACCCGGATAACGAGAACACCTTGCAAGTCCCGACCCAAGGAAGAGACCACCCCTTGCCGAAGTCCAACACTCCAAAGGAGCTAAGGCATCTCGTACCAAGCCACAAGAGCCCATAGGCGTTCGAACAGCCACAAGACGACCAAGCAAGGGGATACCTCGAGGACAAGGTCACTCGAGCAAAGGCTAGTCTCCACATCACCTCCAATACGAGTCAGAGAATCACATGAAAAAAGGATGCAGAGCATCCCCAGCTCTGGGGAAAAAAAACCTAATAAGAGCCGAAAAGAGACCCCACTGCTGAATGTCCTCATAAGAGAACAACCATCTCCCTAAGGGAAACCAGGTCCCCAAAAGGTGACCCAACCCACATGGAGGAACGGACAAAGTCCAAAGGGTCCCAATGAAGAGAACCATGGAAGGAACAAGTCCAAAATGACAATTCCCAGAGCCTAAGAAAGGCCAAACCGCCAAAACCAGCGGTAATGGAGGCACTAAGCCCCCAATCCTCCCACATAAGGAAGAAACACTCTTGGTCCCGAGAGAATCGGAAGCAAAAGAGAGTGACGCAGCGGAACTCCAATGCCCAGTCAACTAGCCTGAAGGCTAAATAAGGACTGAACATCCTTCCTGCCTTACGGACCCACAAGTTTTCTTAAGAAGCTTAGCTGAAACTTGTAAAATAAACACAAGAAAACACAAATAATAAAGTGAGCACTCGGCGCCTCAACCGGCCCAGCCAGGCAGAACAACCGGCCCAGCCAGGCAGAACAGGCGCCACGTGTCTCACAAGCCACGAGACCGAAGATCTGAACCCAAGCAGGACCAGCCTGCAGACAGGGTCATAACTGTCAAGCTGCATAAATCCTCCCTCAGAGGGGAAGAGAATAACAGACAAACATAGGACTAACATGTCCTGTAACAAACTTCCGCAGAAGTAAACAGTGAGGATCGATCCCAGAGAAAGTTCCCGAAGGAAACATATAATCAAAAATAAAAGGCATCATATCCGGATAAAAGAAAATATAAGGCAACCAGTAGGTTAATGCCCAAGAAGAAACAGGCATACCCGCAGGACCAGCCAAATGAAACCCTGAACTTCCAACAAAACTGGGAAGGATATCAATAAACAGGAGATTACATTATCCCCTCATGTCTAATGAGGTGAGCCATTCGAAGGAGAAGACTGCGGATTCCCATATCCGTTAAGGATAGGGTCCTCTAATAACTCAAAAAGTGTCTCAGTAAAATGCGAAGACGCGCTATTCTGTAACGAAAGGCACAACACTCAGGGACAGCAACACCCGCAGGGAACTGCATAGACCCGGGACAATAGGGCACAAGCACAAACGCAAATAAATGTCTGGACTTTGTATAATCGCCAAAAATATGTGAAAGCGAAAACGTGCTGCAACCTCCGGGGGGAACAAGCCGCCCTGCAAGGAGGGATAAACATAATCTGGGTTACCCGCATGTGTAGTAGTAGGGAACTCACCTCTCAGAGGACAGAACCCCCAAAGGCAGATGGCTCAGCGGTCCCTTGATTCCCTGAGCCCGAGGAACAAGGCGCTCTAAAACAGAACATAACTGATTGACATGTGTCAACGGGGTCAATTCGCATTCTTCACAAGTCGAAGAATCTGAGTCTGAAATTTGAATAGTCTCAGCATCAGAATCCTCCATAACTGGATAGAGAATATAATATGGACTATAAAAACACAAAATCTAAACAGCACGTAACACCCACAATGGCTGGGGCACTCACCACCTCCTATAAACCAGACACCGGCAGACAAAAAAATTTCCGTTGCCACACAGTCAGGAATGCGGAAATGGAAGTCCAGAAGGTAAACACGCCCAGTCACAAGGTGAACCATACAGTTCAAAAAAGAGCGCCCAACCATAAGGTCACATCACTTCCAAGGCCCTTATGTTTCAAGCCAGGAGCCCAGTTAACACTACATAACATGAGTAAAAAAAAACCTGTTCAATAATCTTCAGGAGATATTAACCCTTGATTCCAAGACACTAAAGGAGTCTCACTGAGACCCTGTATATACAGTATCTTGTATAAGTCCCGCAAGATAGCACCTCACAGGAAACAAATACATTACAGTACATTCTGATGAAGTAAAATTAAACGATCTTCTCTCCACCATGGACTTGAGAGAAGAAAGCAGGCAGCGAAGCGAAGTTCGACAACGCCGATTGCTTGTGGAGCTGTTAACATAAGTCGGGATGGTTTCGCAGAAAGACTTTTCCTGCATCTCCGGACTCTAACTTTCATCCAGGCACTCAATGAGAGACTGATAGGATTACTTAAAACCATCGTCCCGTGTCGAAGAGTACTACCCTCCATAAGAGACAAACTTCTGACACTTCTCCTGGGACGAAAGGCAAAGAATGACTGGGGGATGAGGGAAGTGGGAGGAGTATTTAAGCCTTTGGCAGGGGTTTATTTGCCTCCTCCTGGTGGCCAGGTTTTTCCCCAAAAGTAATGAATGCAGCTGTTGACTCTTTCCATTTATGAAGAAAATTTTCCTTTTCACATATATATGTCCAGGTAATATACTCTTGTTCACTTTTTACAGTTATGCTGCATCACTTGTGATTTAGCATATTGGTATTATGTCCCTTTAAGTGAGTTCTGCCCCAGTGAAGTATGCACTATAATAGCGGGTGAATGTGTTTTCATGAAACTTAGCATGCTGATAGCTTTTGACTTGATCTAAAAACCTTTGGCAGTTTTGAAGTTTTAATTAATTAAGTAATTTCATTTAAATTAGCTTTTGTTTTTGCAGCAGTGCAGATTGCACAGTTATGTTACCACCTGACTTTTACAGTCTGCAGAAAAATTATAAGTCAATGGAATTCTTCAGAAATACAGAACCTTTTTTTCTACATTAAATTACTTAAAATCAGCTTGTCTAATTTAAATAAAATGTAATGGCTACAAATCAGCTAAATTTCAGGACAATTACACTTTGAAAACTGAAATTTTGTTCACTCACCTCAACACAGTTGTCACACACACTGCAATGGGAGCAGCGAGGGGGTCTGTAGAATCGGCATGTTGAGCACCACTTCATACGGACCTGTACTGCTCTCACTTCTACAGTCTTGTATAAAGGAGCCCGGAAATCATCTTCCTTATCTTCATCCTCATCCGCTTGGAAAAAAAAATCAGTGAGATAGGAAATTCAGGAACAGAAGCATAAGAGAATGCTGGATAGCTATATTTACCTCGTGGGAATATTCCTGGATCCATAAATGTAGCCATGCTGAAGTTGGCCAATACAAAAAGAAACATAACAGCATTATAGGCAGAAAGAGCAGGGGACACCTCCATGCTGAGCCAAGGACATCTGCAAAGACAGAGGTTACTCAAAATTAGTGCGTAATTCAGGTTGCCGGTACTAAACACAAGAAAAAAACCTGAAGTAAATAAAGAATGGCTGTAAAAAAAAGGAGAGAGAAGAGAGAAGAAAAGAGAGAAGGAAGAAGAAAAGAGAGAAGGGAGAAGAAAAGAGAGAAGGGAGAAGAAAAGAGAGAAGGGAGAAGAAAAGAGAGATGAAAAGAGAAGAAAAGAGAAAAGAGAGAGATGAGAGTTTGGAATATTTGTGATTAAAAATGGGGACACAGTGTGACGACATAGATTAAGTAGGTAATAGACAGCTGCAATGCCCTGTGAATATGGTTGACCTGTTATAGAGGGGGCCAGGCTGATGTTTTCTCTTTACAAGCTTTGTTTGCACTGAGTAATCCCCCAAACTGGGACAGAAATTAACTGACAGAGAGAGATAGAGAGAGACAGAGACAGGGACAGAGAGAGAGAGATAACATAAATTATGCTTACCGGATAATTTAATTTCCATTGAGGGGATAGAAAGTCCACGGCTTCATTCATTACTTGTGGGAATTAAGAACCTGGCCACCAGGAGGAGGCAAAGACACCCCAGCCAAAGGCTTAAATACCTCCCCCACTTCCCTCATACCCCAGTCATTCTGCCGAGGGAACCAGGAACAGTAGGAGAAATATCAGGGTAAAAATCGTGCCAGAAGATGATAAATTTAGGGCCGCCCAAGATACAGATGGGAGCCGTGGACTCTCCTCCCCTCGATGGAAATTAAATCATCAGGTCCTTTGCCCCTTGCGCTTCCCAGAATACACCACAAAGAGAGATATAGACTGTATGAAATCCTTTGTAGCCTGAAGATAGAACTTCAAGGCACGAACCACATCCAGGTTATGAAGTAACCTCTCTTTTGAAGAAGAAGGGTTAGGACACAAAGAAGGAACAACTATTTCCTGATTGATGTTACGGTTAGACACCACCTTGGGGAGAAACTCCAACCCAGTGTGAAGTACAGCCTTATCCGCAAAAAAAAAAAAAAAAACACCAGATAAGGAGGATCACATTGCAAGGCAGCTAGTTCAGATACTCTGCATGCTGATGCAATAGCCAACAGGAAGAGAACCTTCCAGGACAGAATCTTAATGTCTATGAAATGCATAGGTTCAAACGGAACCCTCTGCAAAACCCTAAGGACTGAGTTTAAGCTCCAAGGGGGAGCCGACTGTCGAAAGACAGGCCTTATTCTAGACAGAGCCTGTACAAAAGATTGAATGTCAGGGAGCTCAGCGAGTCTCCTATGCAACAAAACTGATAATGCCGAAATCTGTCCCTTTAAGGAACTAGCGGCAAGACACTTCTTCAACCCACCTTGGAGAAAGGACAGAATCCTGGATACCTTCACCTTGTGCCAAGGATGTCCATGCTTCTCACACCAGGACAAGTAAGTCCTGCACACCTTATGGTAGATGCAACGAGTGACTGGCTTCCTTGCCTGAATTAGAGTATCAATCACACTTTCTGAAAAGCCTTTCTTGGCTAAAACTAGGCGTTCAATCTCCACGCAGTCAGCCTCAGAGAATCTAGATTTCGATGTTGAAAGGGGCCCTGTGACAGCAGATCCCTGCGACAGGGTAACCTCCACGGCAGAGAGGATGACATCCCCACCAGATCCACAAACCACATCCTCCGCGGCCACGAAGGAGCAATCAGAATGGCCGGGGCCCGCTCTCGTTTGATGCGTGCCACTACACGAGGTAGAAGTGGTAATGGTGAAAAAATGTAAGCTAGGCTGAATCCCCAAGGAACCGCTAAGGCATCTATCAGCTCTGCCTGGGGATCCCTGGACCTCAACCTGTATTGAGGTAGCCTGCAATTGAGATCTATATCCGGCACTCCCCATCTGTGACAAATCTCCTCAAACACCTCAGGGTGAAGAGACCCTTCCCCCGGATGGAAGGATTGTCTGCTGACAAAGTCCGCTTCCCAGATGTCCACACCTGGAATGTGAATCGCTGAGAGCGAGAAGTCAGACTCCACCCACTCCAGAATCCGAGACACTATCATCGCGAGGGAGCTCCTTGTAAGCCACCGAGGTAATATTGTCGGTCTGGAAACTGATGAAACTGACCAACTCCAGAGAAGGCCATGCCTTCAGAGCATTGTAAATTGATCGTAGTTCTAGGATGCTGATCAGAAGGAGAGACTACTCTCTGGACCACTTTCCTTGTGCCATCCTGGCACCCCACAGAGCTCCCCATCCTGTCAGACTGGCGTCTGTGGTCACAATCTCCCAGGACAGTCTTAAGAAGGATGTCCCCATGGACAGTTGCTCTGGACGCATCCAACAAGAGAGGGAGCTCCAAGTCTGAGCATCCATTGATATCAGCTTTGATAGATCTGAATGATCGCCGTTCCACTGTCTCAACATGCACAATTGAAGAGGTCTGAGATGGAACCTGGCGAATGGGATGACATCTATGCTTGACACCATGAGACCTATCACCTCCATACATTGAGCCACCAAAGGGCTTGTGGAGGACTGAAGGGCAAGACAGGTGGACGCAAGCTTCCTGCGCCGCTGATCTGTGAGAAATATCTTCATAGACATAGAGTCTATTATCGTGCCCAGGAACTCCACCCTGTTGCTGGGAACCAGGGAACTCTTTCCTGAGTTGATCTTCCAACCGTTAAGTTGGAGCAGAAGAAGAAGAGCCCTTGAATGATCCTCTGCGAGGCTGAGCGACCGCGCCTGAACTAGGATGTCGTCCAGGTAAGGTGCCACAGCAATGCCCATGGATCTGGCCACTGCAAGCAGAGCCCCCAGAACCTTTGTGAAGACCCTCGGGCCGTCAGACCAAAAGGAAGGGCCACAAACTGGAAGTTTTGGTCCAGAAACGCAAATCTTAGGAACCTGAAGTGGACCCTGTGAATTGGCACATGAAGGTAAGTGTCCTTCAAGTCTACAGTTGTCATGAACTGTCCCTCTTGAACTAGGGGCAGAATAGATCTGATCGTTTTGAACGATGGAACACTCAGAAACTTGTTTAAACACTTTAGGTCCAGAATCCGGCGGAACGTGCCCTCTTTGGAACTACAAAAAGGTTGTAATAGTACCCTAGACCCCTTTCTGCTAGGGGTACTGGTACAATAACCCTGAAAGAGGCGAGGTCTCTCACACACTCTAGAAAGGCCTCTCTCTTCTCTGGTCTTGAAGACAGGTTTGACAGGAGGAATCTGCCCTCGGGCGGATCAGATCTGAACCCTATCCTGTAACCCTGGGAGACCACTTCTAGAACGCAAGGGTCCTGAACGTCTTGCAACCATGCGTCTGAGAATAGATAATCTGCCCCCTTCGTGATCCGGAGACCGGTCGGGGGCCACCCCTTCATGCCGATTTCGTCTCGGCGGGCTTCTTGCCCTGCTTAGACTTGTTCCAAAATTGAACCGGCTTCCAAGATCCTTTGGACTAGTCCGCTTTTGCGGCGGGTTGCTGGCGCTGGGCCTTGTCCGCACAAAAGGGAAAAAAAGTAGATCCTTTAGGCTTAGCCTTCTTATCCTGCCACCTTAGAGGTCAGGTCCGCAGACCAAGATTTTAGCAACAGAGCCCTGTGCAGAATTGGCGATCTTCAGCGCCTTAACCGTCTCCTGTATCTCGTTGATGGATGTCTCCCCCTCGACCATTTCACACAGGGATTCACACCAATATGTCGCAGCTCCAGCGATTGCCGCAACGGCGGCTGCTGGCTGAAAAAACATAATTTATGCTTACCTGATAAAAAGACAGGGCGGGCCGTGGACTGGATACACTACAAGAGAAATAAATTTATCAGGTAAGCATAAATTATGTTTTCTCTTGTTAAGTGTATCCAGTCCACGGATCATCCATTACTTGTGGGATACCAATACCAAAGCTAAAGTACACGGATGATGGGAGGGACAAGGCAGGAACTTAAACGGAAGGAACCACTGCCTGTAGAACCTGTCTCCCAAAAACAGCCTCCGAAGAAGCAAAAGTGTCAAATTTGTAAAATTTTGAAAAGGTGTGAAGCGAAGACCAAGTCGCAGCCTTGCAAATCTGTTCAACAGAGGCCTCATTTTTAAAGGCCCAGGTGGAAGCCACAGCTCTAGTGGAATGAGCTGTAATTCTTTCAGGGGGCTGCTGTCCATCAGTCTCATAGGCTAAACGTATTATGCTACGAAGCCAAAAGGAGAGAGAGGTGGTCGAAGCTTTTTGACCTCTCCTCTGTCCCGAGTAAACGACAAACAGGGAAGAAGTTTGACGAAAATCTTTAGTTGCCTGTAAATAGAACTTCAGGGCACGGACTACGTCCAGATTATGCAAAAGTCGTTCCTTCTTTGAAGAAGGATTAGGACATAATGATGGAACAACAATCTCTTGATTGATATTCCTGTTAGAAACTACCTTAGGTAAAAACCCAGGTTTTGTACGCAGAACTACCTTGTCTGAATGGAAAATCAGATAAGGAGAATCACAATGTAAGGCCGATAACTCAGAGACTCTTCGAGCCGAGGAAATAGCCATCAAAAACAGAACTTTCCAAGATAAAAGCTTAATATCAATGGAATGAAGGGGTTCAAACGGAACACCTTGAAGAACTTTAAGAACCAAGTTTAAGCTCCACGGAGGAGCAACAGTCTTAAACACAGGCTTAATCCTAGCCAAAGCCTGACAAAAAGCCTGGACGTCTGGAAATTCTGCCAGACGCTTGTGCAAAAGAATAGACAGAGCAGAAATCTGTCCCTTTAACGAACTAGCAGATAAGCCCTTTTCCAAACCCTCTTGTAGAAAGGACAATATCCTAGGAATCCTAACCTTACTCCATGAGTAACTCTTGGATTCGCACCAATATAAATATTTACGCCATATCTTATGGTAGATTTTTCTGGTAACAGGCTTCCGTGCCTGTATTAAGGTATCAATAACTGACTCTGAGAAGCCACGCTTTGATAGGATCAAGCGTTCAATCTCCATGCAGTCAGCCTCAGAGAAATTAGATTTGGATGGTTGAAAGGACCTTGTATTAGAAGGTCCTGCCTCAGAGGCAGAGACCATGGTGGACAGGACGACATGTCCACTAGGTCTGCATACCAGGTCCTGCGTGGCCACGCAGGCGCTATCAGAATCACTGATGCTCTCTCCTGTTTGATCTTGGCAATCAGTCGAGGCAGCAGCGGAAACGGTGGAAACACATAAACCATGTTGAAACCCCAAGGGGCTGCTAGAGCATCTATCAGCGCCACTCCCGGGTCCCTGGACCTGGATCCGTAACGAGGAAGCTTGGCGTTCTGGCGAGACGCCAGGAGATCCAGTTCTGGTTTGCCCCAACGATGAACCAGCTGAACGAACACCTCCGGATGAAGTTCCCACTCCCCCGGATGAAAAGTCTGGCGACTTAGAAAGTCCGCCTCCCAGTTCTCCACGCCTGGGATGTAAATCGCTGACAGGTGGCAAGAGTGAGACTCTGCCCAGCGAATTATCTTTGAGACTTCTAACATCGCTAGGGAACTCCTGGTTCCCCCTTGATGGTTGATGTAAGCCACAGTCGTGATGTTGTCCGACTGAAATCTGATGAACCTCAGTGTTGCTGAGGCCAAGCTAGAAGAGCATTGAATATTGCTCTTAACTCCAGAATATTTATTGGGAGGATATTTTCCTCCTGAGTCCACGATCCCTGAGCCTTCAGGAAGTTCCAGACTGCGCCCCAACCTAGAAGGCTGGCATCTGTTGTTACAATCGTCCAATCTGGCCTGCGAAAGGTCATGCCCTTGGACAGATGGACCCGAGAAAGCCACCAGAGAAGAGAATCTCTGGTCTCTCGATCCAGATTTAGTAGAGGAGACAAATCTGAGTAAACCCCATTCCACTGACTTAGCATGCATAATTGCAGCGGTCTGAGATGCAGGCGCGCAAATGGCACTATGTCCATTGCCGCTACCATTAAGCCGATTACTTCCATGCACTAAGCCACTGACGGGCGTGGAATGGAATGAAGGACACGGCAAGCATTTAGAAGTTTTGATAACCTGGACTCCGTCAGGTAAATTTTAATCTCTACAGAATCTATAAGAGTCCCTAGGAAGGAGACTCTTGTGAGTGGTGATAGAGAACTCTTTTCCACGTTCACTTTCCACCCATGCGACCTCAGAAATGCCAGAACTATCTCTGTATGAGACTTGGCAATTTGAAAGCTTGACGCCTGTATCAGGATGTCGTCTAGATACGGAGCCACCGCTATGCCTCGTGGTCTTAGAACCGCCAGAAGTGAGCCCAGAACCTTTGTAAAGATTCTCGGGGCCGTAGCTAACCCGAAGGGAAGAGCTACAAACTGGTAATGCCTGTCTAGAAAGGCAAATCTTAGGTACCGATAATGATCTTTGTGAATCGTTATGTGAAGGTAGGCATCCTTTAAGTCCACTGTGGTCATGTACTGACCTTCTTGGATCATGGGTAGGATGGTTCGAATAGTTTCCATTTTGAATGATGGAACTCTTAGGAATTTGTTTAAGATCTTTAGGTCCAAGATTGGTCTGAAGGTTCCCTCTTTCTTGGGAACCACAAACAGATTTGAGTAAAATCCCTGCCCTTGTTCCGTCCGTGGAACAGGGTGGATCACCCCCATTACTAGGAGGTCTTGAACACAGCGTAGGAATGCCTCTTTCTTTATCTGGTTTTCTGATAACCTTGATAGATGGAATCTCCCTCGAGGAGGAGAAGCTTTGAAGTCCAGAAGATATCCCTGAGATATGATCTCCAACGCCCAGGGATCCTGGACATCTCTTGCCCACGCCTGGGCGAAGAGAGAAAGTCTGCCCCCCACTAGATCCGTTTCCGGATAGGGGGCCGTTCCTTCATGCTGTCTTAGGGGCAGTAGTAGGTTTTCTGGCCTGCTTGCCCTTGTTCCAGGACTGGTTAGTTTTCCAGGCCTGTCTGTAACGAGCAACAGTTCCTTCCTGTTTTGGAGCGGAGGAAGTTGATGCTGCTCCTGCCTTAAAATTTCGAAAGGCACGAAAATTAGACTGTTTGGCCTTTGATTTGGCCCTGTCCTGAGGAAGGGTATGACCCTTACCTCCAGTAATGTCAGCAATAATTTCTTTCAAGCCGGGCCCGAATAAGGTCTGCCCCTTGAAAGGAATATTAAGTCATTTAGATTTAGAAGTCACGTCAGCTGACCAGGATTTAAGCCATAGCGCTGTCAGGGTTCCTTTCAAGTTCTGTACCTTTAACTGGTTTCATCCTTAATCATCATTAGTGCTATAAAGGCACCTCCCCCTCCTAGACTCATTGCTTGGTTATTTTGTTTGTAGCATACTGCAAGTACTACCTCGTTATCCAAGTCCAGCTTTCTAGCTACTCTTCTTGTTGCTCCTCCAAGGCTAACCATTATCCACTGTGAAACAGCGACAGCCACTTTCTTTGTGGGCTCATATTAATCTCACCTAGCCTGCCTCAGCTTACCTGCTACTACCGCTGGCAACATCCCTGGTCTCCTGTCAATCCTACAGAGCTGCGCTGCAGCTCCACTTCCACACAGCCGTCCGGTCCCAGCGCGGGTGACGTCATCAGCTGCAGCCGCAGGTACAGCTCTCCCTACTCACCGCGCACAGAGGATAAGGGGCTCCGGTTGACTAAACAACTTGCTTGGCCAGCTCTCTCCACTTTGACGGCTCCTGTGTACTATCTACCACGCTAGTGGATACAGGTCGTATGTTATATTCATTGCATAACAACAGACTGTCATTATACAAATAACTTAATACTGCATCTGCTTGCTGCCTATTGCTACTGCCTCAATATTAGCTGTTGAAGTTCTTATATTCTCTATCTCAATCTGTTATATGTTTGTTACACTGTTACGCCCTAAGAACGTTCCTTGTGCTCCTGAGAGTTTTGAGTACAAACTAATAAGGGCCAAATTAAGACACAGAGTTTACACTCCTCTGGGCCTCCTGTTTAAAACTCTGTGTTACATTACTATATATTAAGTTGATTCAAGTTGTGATTCCTAGAAAATAGAGGTTTAAATATCTAAAGATAAATCTCACTTTGACATAATAACCAAGCCTAAAAATGACCTCTGAGGACATAACAGATCAAATTACTAATATGTCACAGCGTATTGATAACCTTACACAGAGTGTAAGAGATTTGCAGAGTGATAATGAAACAGTTAAAACCTGTATCAGAGACCTTTACAATACCAAAACTAACCCTCCTGTACAGGCACCTGATCCACAGGTCAGCTTGCCAGAAAAGTTTTCAGGTAACAGGTCTCTGTTCAGGGAGTTCAAAAACTCATGTCTCCTGCTGTTTGAGTTAAAACCAAACACATACAGGACTGACAGACTGAAAGTGCTTACTATCATATCCTTCCTAAGGGCAGAGCCTCGTGCTTGGGCTGACACTTACTATGAGATTCAAGATCCCATTTTGAACTCTTTAGATGATTTCTTGAAGGAGATGTCATCATTATACGATGATCCCTTCAAACAAAGCTCAGCTGAAGCTTCGATAAGAGCTTTAAAACAGAACAGGCAACCTGTAGAGGATTACATTGCCCAGTTCAAAATACATGCAAAGGATTCCCAATGGAATGAACCATCCCTGAAAAACCACTTCCGAATAGGATTATCTGATGACATCAAGGATGAGTTATCTAGGATTGGTATCCCCACTTCCCTTGAAGATCTTTATACTTTATCGATCACCATTGATAGAAGGATCAGGGAGCGCCGACATGAGAAGGCAGGACATACTATTACCCCAAGGAAAATCACTTCACAAATTACACATAGAGAACATGATGTGGAGACTCCAATGGAGATTGGAGTAATTAAGGGTCCCCTTTCCCAACAAGAAAAGAACAGACGGCGCCTCCTGAATCTCTGTATGTACTGCGCCGCCAGAGACCATGAAGTCAAGGGGTGCCCCCTTTTGATTAAGCAAAAGTCGGGTAGGTCTAAAAACATTTTACGTTACCATAACCTGAAGGACAAGAATAGTACTTTTTTTTTATCTCTCTCCTTACAGTGGCAACTTCACAGGGTCAAAACTGAAGCACTAATTGACACAGGAGCGAGTGGTAATTTCACTGACCTTGAGTACGTAAGGGCCAATAAAATACCTGTTGAGGCAAAATCTTCTCCTGTCTTATTTAACGTTGTTGATGGTTCTCCTCAGGTCCAGTAAATCAACAAACCGTGCCGTTAATTATGTGTACCAGTACAGGTCATATTGAAACTATTAGTTTTAACGTAATCACATCTCCAATGTTCCCTCTCATTTTAGGTATTCCCTGGTTAAAGACACACAAACCTACATTGAATTGGACTGACTTTTCCATTTCACTTTCATCTACTTATTGCATACAAACTTGCTACACTAAACACCATATATCAGTAGTATCTGAACCTGCACTACCTAACTTATCTTGAATACTCTGATGTATTTAGTAAAAAAGAAGCTCAATCTCTACCGCCTCATAGAGTATATGACTGCCCCATTGAGCTGCTACCAGGGTCTACTATACCCTACGGTCATATATATCCTTTATCGAAACCTGAGTTGGATCATCTAAAAAATTACTTACAGGAAAATCTTGAGAAAGGCTTTATCAGACCTTCCACATCACCAGCAGGTGCTGGTATTTTCTTTGTAAGAAATAAAGATGATTCACTCAGGCCTATCATGGATTACAGGGAACTCAATAAACGTACAATAAAAAACAGATACCCACTCCCATTAATACCAGAACTTATTGAGAGGTTGCGTGGAGCCAAGGTCTTCACAAAATTGGACCTAAGAGGGGCCTACAACCTCGTCAGAATCCGTGCCGGCGACGAGTGGCTAACAGCATTTAGAACCCGCTACGGGTTATTCGAGTATGTTGTTATGCCATTCGGACTCTGCAATGCGCCGGCTACATTTCAGAATTTCATTAACGATATTTTTCGTGATATCTTAGATGTTTACATTGTGGTATACTTAGATGACATTCTTATATACTCACAAAACTTACAGGATCATATCAAACATGTCACAACAGTCCTCAATAGATTACGTACACATAGCCTTTATGCTAAGCTGGAGAAATGTTTATTTCACGTTGATCAGGTGTCCTTTTTGGGTTATCACATCAGCTCCACAGGTATTAGGATGGAAGAAACTAAAGTAAATTGTATTAAACAATGGCCTACTCCCAAGTGTAAAAAAGATATACAACGCTTCCTTGGGTTCGCAAACTTTTATCGCAAATTCATCCATAAATTTGCAGCACTGACTAAACCATTATCAGATCTCACAAAACTACACAATAAGTTTCATTGGTCAGAACTCACTCAAAAGGTTTTTGATACCCTAAAAGATCGATTCACCACCGCTCCAATACTTCAGTTCCCTGACACCAACTTACAGTTTATTCTGGAAGTTGATGCATCAGATTTTGCCCTGGGAGCTGTTCTCTCACAGAGGAAGTCTTTTAAAGAACCCATTCACCCAGTAGCTTTTTTTTCAAGGGTAATGACACCCGCTGAATTGAACTATCCTGTTGGGGAGAAAGAACTTTTGGCAATAAAGAGCTCTTGACCATTGGCGTCACCTTTTGGAGGGTTCAACACATCCCATTGTTATCCTCACAGATCATAAAAATCTCCAATACCTTCATATGAATAGGACTCTCTCATCAAGACAACTCAGATGGAGTCTTTATTTTTCACGGTTCCAATATGTCATTACTTATAGGCCCGGATCAAAAAACGCCAAGGCAGACGCTCTCTCAAGAATGTATCAAAAACCTAATTCAGACAACCTTCCATCGACTGTGATACCAAAGGAAAATATCATAGCTTCCCTCGTTTTAAGGCCACTTGAAATCCAATCTTCACAAGAAAGTGATTCTTCCAAACCGACTAACCTACTACAAAAGGCTAAAGATGGCTTATACTATCATAACCAACTTCTATATGTGCCGCCTAATTTAAGAAACACTATTCTCAATTCTGTTCATGACTCTCCATTGGCAGGACATCTAGGAGTCCACAAAACGTTGTCTCTTCTAAGACGATCTTATTGGTGGCCCTCACTCGTACCTTCAGTCAAACGTTACATCTCCCAATGTGTTACTTGTTCCAGTTCCAAACCATCCCATATGAGACCTATAGGATTGTTACAACCCAATCCTATACCAACAAAACCATTGACTGACGTCTCTCTTGATTTCATTGTAGATCTACCTAACTCATCCTCATACACTTGTATAATGGTAGTTGTAGATGTATTTTCTAAAATGGCACACTTCATTCCAACCACCTCCATACCTAGTGCTTCGTTAACTTCGCAACTTTTCATCAAAGAAATAATTCGTCTTCATGGAATTCCAACCAGTATACTCACAGACAGAGGATCTCAGTTCACGTCAAAATTTTGGAAGCAACTATGTGTAGCCTTACAAATTAAACAAAAACTTACCACTTCTTATCATCCCCAATGTAACGGACAAACTGAAAGGACCAATCAGTGGTTAGAACAGTACCTCCGCTGTTACTGTTCCCAGCAACAGGATTCCTGGTACTCGTTCCTCCCGTTGGCTGAATTTGCATATAATAACACTCCTAATACCTCTACCAAGTATAGTCCATTCTTCATCAACAACGGCATCCATCCAAGAAACCATATGCTCCCTAGAATCGGATCTAACTGTCCTCAAGTAAATGACACTATAAACGACATCTCACAGGCATTTACTGTCATACAAGACAACATCAGGCATGCTCAAGCATCCTATAAAAAACACTATGATCTTAGTCACAGACAACAACCTGAATACCGTATAGGTCAACTTGTTTGGTTGTCCACGAAAAACTTAAAGCTTCATCTTCCCTCAAGAAAACTAACTAGACTTTTCATTGGTCCCTTCCCAATTGTGGCTCTCCCAAATCCTGTTACTGTCACCTTAAAGCTGCCTCTCACCTACCGGATTCATCCGACTTTCCATGTGTCTCTCATTAAACCTTGTGATTCCTCTGCATCCATTCCCGTGGTTGATCTTCCTAGCCACTCATTGACCAATGACCTGGAATATGAGGTTCACAGCATCCTGGACTCTAGGCGCAGAGGCGGTCGTTTGGAGTATCTGATCCACTGGAAGGGTTTTGATACTTCGGAGGATTCTTGGGAACCCGCTACGAATGTTACAGTCCCTCGTCTAGTTTCACTCTTCCATCGTCGTAACCCTGAGAGGCCCGTTACTTGAAACCTCGCTGAGGTTTCCTAGGGGGGGGACTCTGTCAGGGTTCCTTTCAAGTTCTGTACCTTTAACTGGTTTCATCCTTAATCATCATTAGTGCTATAAAGGCACCTCCCCCTCCTAGACTCATTGCTTGGTTATTTTGTTTGTAGCATACTGCAAGTACTACCTCGTTATCCAAGTCCAGCTTTCTAGCTACTCTTCTTGTTGCTCCTCCAAGGCTAACCGTTATCCACTGTGAAACAGCGACAGCCACTTTCTTTGTGGGCTCATATTAATCTCACCTAGCCTGCCTCAGCTTACCTGCCACTACCGCTGGCAACATCCCTGGTCTCCTGTCAATCCTACAGAGCTGCGCTGCAGCTCCACTTCCACACAGCCGTCCGGTCCCAGCGCAGGTGACGTCATCAGCTGCAGCCGCAGGTACAGCTCTCCCTACTCACCGCGCACAGAGGATAAGGGGCTCCGGTTGACTAAACAACTTGCTTGGCCAGCTCTCTCCACTTTGACGGCTCCTGTGTACTATCTACCACGCTAGTGGATACAGGTCGTATGTTATATTCATTGCATAACAACAGACTGTCATTATACAAATAACTTAATACTGCATCTGCTTGCTGCCTATTGCTACTGCCTCAATATTAGCTGTTGAAGTTCTTATATTCTCTATCTCAATCTGTTATATGTTTGTTACACTGTTACGCCCTAAGAACGTTCCTTGTGCTCCTGAGAGTTTTGAGTACAAACTAATAAGGGCCAAATTAAGACACAGAGTTTACACTCCTCTGGGCCTCCTGTTTAAAACTCTGTGTTACATTACTATATATTAAGTTGATTCAAGTTGTGATTCCTAGAAAATAGAGGTTTAAATATCTAAAGATAAATCTCACTTTGACAAGCGCTCTGCGCGCCTGGATGGTGAATCCGGAGTTCTTAGCCATTAGTTTAGTTAAATGTACAATGGCATCAGAAACAAATGCATTAGCTAGCTTAAGTGCTTTAAGCTTGTCCATAATTTCATCCAATGGAGCTGTGTGAATGGCCTCTTCTAGAGACTCAAACCAGAATGCCGCAGCAGCAGTGACAGGCGCAATGCATGCAAGGGGCTGTAAGATAAAACCTTGTTGAACAAACATTTTCTTAAGGTAACCTTCTAATTTTTTATCCATTGGATCCGAAAAAGCACAACTATCCTCCACCGGGATAGTGGTACGCTTAGCTAAAGTAGAAATTGCTCCCTCCACCTTAGGGACCGTCTGCCATAAGTCCCGTGTAGTGGCATCTATTGGAAACATTTTCCTAAATATAGGAGGTGGGGAAAAGGGCACACCGGGTCTATCCCACTCCTTGCTAATAATTTCTGTAAGCCTTTTAGGTATAGGAAAAACGTCAGTACACACCGGCACCGCATAGTATCTATCCAGCCTACACAATTTCTCTGGAATTGCAACTGTGTTACAGTCATTCAGAGCAGCTAAAACCTCCCCTAGCAATACATGGAGGTTCTCAAGCTTAAATTTAAAATTAGAGATCTCTGAATCCGGTTTCCCTGGATCAGATCCGTCACCCACAGAATGAAGCTCTCCGTCCTCATGTTCTGCAAACTGTGACGCAGTATCGGAAAGGACTCTCACAGCACCAGCACGCTCTGTTCTTATCCCAGAGCTATCGCGCTTGCCTCTTAATTTAGATAATACTTCTGTCAGGGTATTATTCATGATTGTGGCCATGTCCTGTAAAGTGATTGCTATGGGCGTCTCTGATGTACTTGGCGCCACATTATCACGCGCCTCCTGAGCGGGAGGCGAAGGTACTGACACGTGAGGAGAGTTAGTCGGCATAACATCCCCCTCGTTGTCTGGTGATAATTCTTTTACAGATAAAGACTGACCTTTATTATTTAAAGTGAAATCAATACATTTAGTACACATTTCTATGGGGCTCCACACTGGCCTTCAAACATAGTGAACAAACAGATTCATATGTGTCAGACATGTTTAAACAGACTAGCAATGAGACTAGCAAGCTTGGAAAACACTTTAAAATAAGTTTACAAGCAATATAAAAAACGCTACTGCGCCTTTAAGAAGCACAAAACCTGTCTCAAGTTGAAATAACAATGAACCAAATCAGTTATAGCAACCAAATTTTCACAGTAAATGTATATAAAAAAAAACGTTTTTAACACAGTCAAACACACTGTCACAGGTCTGCTGTGACTGATTACCTCCCTCAAAATGACTTCTGAAGTCCCTTGAGCTCTCTAGAGACGTCCTGGATCATGCAGGAAGAAGCAGGAAGACCGAGTCTGAATTTTTGCTGCGCAAAAAAGCGCTAAAATAGGCCCCTCCCACTCATTATTACAACAGTGGGAAGCCTCAGTTAACTGTTTCTATGCAGAAATATAAGTCAGCCATGTGGAAAAAATTATGCCCCAATAAGTTTATCACCAATGTACCTCAAAAAACGATTAAACATGCCAGCAAACGTTTTAAACATCCTTTTTTAAAGAGTATGTATCTCTATTGATAAGCCTGATACCAGTCGCTTTCACTGCATTTAAGGCTTTACTTACATTACTTCGGTATCAGCAGTATTTTATTAGTCAATTCCATTCCTTAGAAAAATATTTTACTGCACATACCTTAGTTGCAGGAGACCCCGCACGCCATTCCCTTTCTGAAGTTACCCCACTCCTCAGAATGTGTGAGAACAGCCAGTGGATCTTAGTTACTTCTGCTAAGATCATAGAAAACGCAGGCAGATTCTTCTTCCAAATACTGCCTGAGAAAAAACAGCACACTCCCGTGCCATTTAAAAATAACAAACTTTTGATTGAAGAATTAATTAAGTATAAAACACCACACTCCTCTCACGACCTCCATCTATGTTGAGGGTTGCAAGAGAATGACTGGATATGACATGTGAGGGGAGGAGCTATATAGCAGCTCTGCTGTGGGTGATCCTCTTGCAACTTCCTGTTGGGAAGGGAATATATCCCACAAGTAATGGATGATCCGTGGACTGGATACACTTAACAAGAGAAATAAACCCCGTCTGCTGAAACATCTTTCTCAACATGTTTTCCAACTTTTTATCCATGGGCTCTTTAAACGACGAACTATCCTCGAGGGGAATAGTCGTCCGCTTCGCAAGCGTAGAGATAAACCCATCGACCTTAGGGATGGTCCCCCACAGCTTAAGCTGAAAATTCGGAACGGGAAACAGTTTTTTAAAAGAAGAAGGGGAAAAGGAGGAACCTAATCGCTCCCATTCGTTCTTAATAATATTAGCCATCTTAATGGGAACCGGGAAAGACTGAGGTACTACCCTGTCCTCGTATACCTAGTCAAGCTTAGGAATCACAGGTTCCTCCGATATCTTAGGTTCCGGAACCTCCAGAGTAGCAAGCACCTGCCGTAGCATCTCCATCCTAAACCTATAACCAGGCTCCTCCGCCGCCGACGGTTTAGATGACACGTACTCTGACCCAGAAAGGGCTTCCTCCGAAGAGTCGGAGTGGGCCTCGTCATCGTATGGAGCCTCTGGATCTTCCATCGGCGAGGACCAAACCCTGGGCCGGGCCGCTATGATAAACCCTATGCTTGCGCTTAGCAGGACATGGATCACTTTCAAAACCGCTGATGACAGTTGGTCCGCAAAGTCTGACGGCTAACGAATCTCTCCCTAAGAAGTAACGGTTGGACCCCAAGGTGCTGCATGTGCAATCGGAGATGAATGTAGGGAACGCACCTCCCAGGACGAAGAACACTCAGATGTGGACGGCTCAGTAGTACTAGACATCTGTTAACATTTAGCTGTTGTAACTTTATCGCGGCATGTGGAACATAGTTGAGCAGGCTGATCTACCAGAACCTCCTCACAATAAACACAGGAATAAGACTTTATTAAGGAAGGAGAGCCTTCCAACGCATCAGAGTCCTCCATCACTTGCGCATTTGTGTAGACTAACTTTATTTACCAAAAACCGGGGCACTCACCACCTCCTAGGACCCGGACTACAGAAACCGCTACATCTCCTGCGCCACAGATCAACCCCAGTCACATGGAATGCCTGGCAGGACCGCCCCTGCACTAGGAAAAAACGCGCCAAAAAATGGCTGAGGATAGTTTCCGCAAGTAACCTGAAAGTTCCACACATTGCCAGAGCCTCATCTCGCACATAACGCAGCAATGACACAATAAACAATATCATGTATAAACCCCCCCTGTTCAATAATCCCCCTTCCAGGAATATTAACCCTTGATTCTGTAAAGATAAAAAGGTGCCACACTATGACCCTTTCTTCTATGTTAACATAATTAATAAAAAAATGAACCGATCTTACCAGAATCTACGCCGTGGAACAGGAACATGGCCCTTCAAGTATAACAGGTTAGTAGCCTCGCTCCTGACATGGACTTGAGTGAAGAAAGCAGGCAGCGAAACTCGTCAACGCTGATTGCTTATGGAGCTGTTAATATGAGTCGGGATGGTTTCGCAGTAAGACTCTCCCTGCATCTCCGGACTCTAACTTTCACCCAGGCTCTCACTGAGAGGCTGACAGGACTACTTACAACTCCAGTCTCACTGCGAAGAGTACTACCCTCCATAAGAGACTACTCCAAAACTCTGGCACTCCTCTGCCAACCTCCTGTGACTGGGGGATGAGGGAAGTGGGGGAGGTATTTAAGCCTTTGGCTGGGGTGTCTTTGCCTCTTCCTGGTAGCCAGGTTATTAATTCCCACAAGTAATGAATGAAGGCGTGGACTCTCCTCCCCTTTAGATGAAAAGAGAGATAGATAGAGAGATATAGAGATTATAAAGGAAGGAACTCTTCCGAAAGCTTGTCATCTTATAAATGTATAGTTAGTCCAAAAAAAAAAAAAAAAGTATCATTGCTCAATGCAATAGTCTTGTTATTTTGATATCTAAATCTCTGGACTAACACGGCTACTCCAATCAACGTAGAGAGAATAGAGAATAGAGAATAGAGAATAGAGAATAGAGAATAGAGAATAGAGAAAGAGAAAGAGAAAGAGAAAGAGAAAGAGAAAGAGAAAGAGAAAGAGAAAGAGAAAGAGAAAGAGAAAGAGAAAGAGAAAGAGAAAGAGAAGAGAGAGAGAAGAGAGAGAGAAGAGAGAGAGAAGAGAGAGAGAAGAGAGAGAGAAGAGAGAGAGAAGAGAGAGAGAAGAGAGAGAGAAGAGAGAGAGAAGAGAGAGAGAAGAGAGAGAGAAGAGAGAGAAGAGAGAGAGAAGAGAGAGAGAAGAGAGAGAGAAGAGAGAGAAGAGAGGAGAAGAGAGAGAAGAGAGAGAAGAGAGGAGAAGAGAGGAGAAGAGAGAAGAGAGAAAAAAGTAAAACAACCTGTAAGGTGGGAAAGAAAGGTAAGAGAAAACAAATCCAAAACCTTAACACAGATCCCCAGCTAGTGAGAGAATTTACCATTGTTTGCAAAAGAAAATACTAAAGGGCAGGATTACAAAATGTGGTAACAACTCAAAATTCCCAAGTAAGAAAAAAACAGAATTTATGCTTACCTGATAAATTAACTTTCTCTTGCGGTGTATCCAGTCCACGGATTCATCCTTTACTTGTGGGATATTCTCATTCCCTACAGGAAGTAGCAAAGAGAGCACACAGCAAAGCTGTCCATATAGCTCCCCCTCTAGCTCCACCCCCCAGTCATTCGAGCAAAGGTTAGGAAGAAAAAGGAGAAACCATAGGGTGCAGTGGTGACTGTAGTTTAAACAAAAAAAATTTTACCTGACTTAAATGCCAGGGCGGGCCGTGGACTGGATACACCGCAAGAGAAAGTAATTTATCAGGTAAGCATAAATTCTGTTTTCTCTTGCAAGGTGTATCCAGTCCACGGATTCATCCTTTACTTGTGGGATGCCAATACCAAAGCTTTAGGACACGGATGAAGGGAGGGAACAAGACAGGTACCTTAAATGGAAGGCACCACTGCTTGCAAAACCTCTCTCCCAAAAATAGCCTCAGAAGAAGCAAAAGTATCGAATTTGTAAAATTTGGCAAAAGTATGCAGTGAAGACCAAGTCGCTGCCTTACAAATCTGTTCAACAGAAGCCTCATTTTTGAAAGCCCATGTGGAAGCCACTGCTCTGGTAGAATGAACAGTAATTCTTTTAGGAGGCTGCTGGCCAGTAGTCTCATAGGCCAAACGGATGATGCTTTTCAGCCAAAAGGAAAGAGAGGTAGCAGTCGCTTTCTGACCTCTCCTCTTACCAGAATATATAACAAACAAAGAAGATGTTTGTCTGAAATCCTTAGTTGCTTGTAAGTAGAACTTTAAAGCACGAACTACATCAAGATTGTGTAATAGACGTTCCTTCTTCGAAGATGGATTAGGACACAGAGAAGGAACAACTATTTCCTGGTTAATATTCTTGTTAGAAACAACTTTAGGAAGAAAACCAGGCTTAGTACGCAAAACTACCTTATCTGCGTGGAACACCAGGTAAGGTGAATCACACTGTAAGGCAGATAATTCGGAAACTCTTCGATCAGAAGAGATAGCTATCAAAAACAAAACTTTCCAAGATAACTTAATGTCTATGGAATGTAAAGGTTCAAACGGAACCCCTTGAAGAACTGAAAGAACTAGATTCAAACTCCATGGAGGAGCCACAGGTTTATAGACAGGCTTGATTCTGACTAAAGCCTGAGCAAACGCTTGAACGTCTGGTACCTCTGCCAGACGCTTGTGTAACAGGATAGACAAAGCAGATATTTGTCCTTTTAAGGAACTAGCTGACAATCCTTTCTCCAGTCCTTCTTGGAGAAAGGACAATATCCTGGGAATCCTAATCTTACTCCATGAGTAACCCTTGGATTCACACCAACAAAGATATTTCTGCCATATCTTATGGTAGATTTTCCTGGTGACAGGCTTTCTAGCCTGAATCAGAGTATCTATAACTGACTCAGAGAACCCACGCTTTGATAGAATTAAGCGTTCAATCTCCAAGCAGTCAGACGTAGAGAAACTAAATTTGGATGCTTGAACGGACCCTGTATTAGAAGATCCTGCCTCATTGGCAGTGTCCATGGTGGGACAGATGACATGTCCACTAGGTCTGCATACCAAGTCCTGCGTGGCCACGCAGACGCTATCAGAATCACTGAAGCCTTCTCCTGCTTGATTCTGGCAACCAGACGCGGGAGGAGAGGAAACGGTGGAAAAACATAAGCCAGATTGAAGGACCAAGGCGCTGCTAGAGCATCTATCAATACCGCCTTGGGATACCGGGACCTGGACCCGTAGAGAAGAAGTTTGGTGTTCTGACGGGACGCCATCAGATCCAACTCTGGGGTGCCCCATAGCTGAGTCAGCTGGGCAAATACCTCTGGGTGGAGTTCCCACTCCCCCGGGTGAAAAGTCTGATGACTTAGAAAATCCGCCTCCCAGTTGTCTACTCCTGGGATGTGAATTGCTGAGAGATGGCAGGAGTAATCCTCCGCCCACCTGATTATTTTGGTTACTTCCGTCATCGCTAGGGAACTCTTTGTTCCCCCCTGATGATTGACGTAAGCTACAGTCGTGATGTTGTCCGACTGAAATCTGATGAATTTGGCCGCCGCTAGTTGAGGCCATGCCTGAAGAGCGTTGAATATCGCCCTCAGTTCCAGAATGTTTATCGGGAGAAGAGTTTCAGACAGGTGATCCTGAGACAACCACCAGAGAAGAGAATCTCTGGTCTCCTGGTCCAACTGAATTTGAGGAGACAAATCTGCAAAATCCCCATTCCACTGTTTGAGCATGCATAGTTGCAGTGGTCTGAGGTGTATCCGAGCAAAAGGTACTATGTCCATTGCCGCAATCATTAGTCCGATTGTCTCCATGCACTGAGCCACAGATGGCCGAGGAATGGAATAAAGAGCTCGGCAAGTAGTTAAGAGTTTTAGCTTTTTGACCTCCGTCAGAAATATTTTCATTTCTACCGAGTCTATCAGGGTTCCCAGGAATAGAACTCTTGTGAGGGGGGAGAGAGAACTCTTGTGAGGGGGGAGAGAGAACTCTTGTGAGGGGGGAGAGAGAACTCTTTTTGATGTTCACCTTCCACCCATGAGACCTCAGAAAGGCCAATACAATCTCCGTGTGAGAATTGGTTCTTTGGAAAGTTGACGCCTGAATTAAGATGTTGTCTAGGTAAGGCGCCACTGCTATGCCCCGCGGTCTTAGAACCGCCAGGAGGGACCCTAGCACCTTTGTGAAAATTCTGGGAGCAGTGGCCAACCCGAAAGGAAGAGCCACAAACTGAAAATGCTTGTCCAGAAAGGCGAACCTGAGAAACTGGTGATGATCTTTGTGGATAGGAATGTGCAGATACGCATCCTTTAGATCCACGGTAGTCATATATTGACCCTCCTGGATCATTGGTAAGATTGTCCGAATGGTCTCCATCTTGAATGATGGGACTCTGAGGAATTTGTTTAGAATTTTGAGATCCAGGATTGGTCTGAAAGTTCCTTCTTTTTTTGGGAACCACAAACGGGTTTGAGTAAAACCCCAGTCCTTGTTCTGCAATTGGAACTGGGTGGATCACTCCCATTGTATGTAGATCTTCTATACAGCATAAAAACGCCTCTTTCTTTGTCTGATCTGTAGACAGACGAGAAATGTGGAACCTTCCCCTTGGAGGAGAGTCCTTGAATTCTAGAAGGTATCCCTGGGCTACAATCTCTAATGCCCAAGGATCGTGTACATCTCTTGCCCAGGCCTGAGTGAAGAGAGAGAGTCTGCCCCCTACTAGATCCGGTCCCGGATCGGGGGCTACCCCTTCATGCTGTCTTGGTGGCAGCTGCAGGCTTTTTGGCCTGTTTACCCTTATTCCAGCCCTGGTAAGGTTTCCAGTTTGCCTTGGGCTGTCAAGCGTTACCCTCTTGCTTTGCAGCCGGAGAGGATGAAGCGGGGCCTTTCCTGAAATTGCGAAAGGAACGAAAATTAGCTTTGTTCTTTGTTTTAAAGGCTTTGTCCTGAGGGAGAGCATGGCCTTTTCCCCCAGTGATATCTGAAATAATCTCTTTCAATTCAGGCCCGAATAGGGTCTTCCCTTTGAAAGGAATGTTCAAAAGCTTGGAATTAGACGACACATCGGCCAACCAGGACTTTAGCCATAGCACCCTGCGCACCAAAATGGCGAAACCTGAATTTTGTTTTTTTGTTTTTTTGGGGGGGTTTTTCGACGCTAACTTAGCTATTTGGAAAGCGGCGTCAGTGATAAAAGAATTAGCTAGCTTTAGAGCCTTAATTCTATCCATAATTTCCTCATATGAGGTCTCCGTCTGGAGCGAGTCTTCCAGCGCCTCAAACCAGAAAGCAGCTGCAGTAGTTACAGGAATAATGCAAGCAATAGGTTGGAGAAGAAAACCTTGTTGAACAAAAATTTTCTTAAGTAAACCCTCTAATTTTTTATCCATAGGGTCTTTAAAAGCACAACTGTCTTCAATTGGTATGGTTGTGCGTTTAGCTAGTGTAGAAACAGCCCCCTCCACCTTAGGGACCGTCTGCCACGAGTCCCGCATGTGGTCAGATATGGGGAACATTTTCTTAAAAACAGGAGGGGGGACAAAAGGGACACCTGGCCTATCCCAATCCCTAGTAACGATATCCGCAATCCTCTTAGGGACCGGAAACGCATCCGTGTAAACAGGGACCTCTAGGTACTTGTCCATTTTACACAATTTCTCTGGGATCACCAAAGGGTCACAGTCATCCAGAGTAGCTAATACCTCCCTAAGTAAAACACAGAGGTGTTCTAGTTTAAATTTAAAAGCCAATGTATCTGAATCTGTCTGGGGAGGAACCCTTCCTGAATCAGAGACTTCTCCCTCAGACATCAAATCCCTCGCTCCCACTTCAGAGCGTTGTGAGGGTATATCGGATATGGCTACCAAAGCGTCAGAATGCTCATAATCTGTTCTTAAAACAGAGCTATCACGCTTTGCAGGTAACACAGGCAGTTTAGATAAGAAGGCTGTAAGAGAATTATCCATGACTGCCGCTAAGTCTTGTAATGTAAAAGGGTTAGATGCACTAGAGGTACTAGGCGTCGCTTGCATAGACATATCAGTACAAGTGGGACACATTCTGAGAGGGGGTTCCACCATGGCTTCTAAACACATTGAACAAGGATTTTCCTTAGTGTCAGACATGTTTAACAGACTAGTAGAGTACACAAACAGGCTTGGAATCACTTTAATCAAATAAAAAACACAATTTGAAAAAAACGTTACTGTGCCTTTAAGAGATAAAAAGCACACAATTTTACAAAACGGTGAAAAATGCAGCAATCTTTCTGAAATTTTCACAGTATGTAGCTAAAGCCTTAATAAGATTGCACCCCAAGTTTCAAAACGATTAACCCCTTAATGCCCAAACCGGAGCAGCCTAAAGCCAACACCTGGTTAAATCACTACAGCACCTTGCCACAGCCTTGCTGTGGCCCTACCTTCCCTTAGGGATCAGATTTGGGGGAATATAGCTTCTTTTAGGCCCTCAAACATCAGCAGGACCCTCCATGTGAAACAGCATGAACTTCTCTGCAATTCTAACTGTGCATCTGAGGCAATTAGGCCCCTCCCACTCAACTCAGGAGCTGTGAGGCCTAGTAAATCACTCCTAAGTGACTAAAAAACAGCCATGTGGTAATAACCCCAGAAAAAAAACCCAAAAGGGCTTTCAAAGTGTCTTGCAAAACGATTTTTCCTTAGCCAAACAATCGATTGCCCTGAATAAGTGTCAACCAGTATATTAGCCCTATTATGTAAGCATTCAATTCCTTACTAAGTCTGTGAACATAGCTTACCCTCCCCTCATGGGGATCTTGTCAGTCATTATCTCAGTCTTGTCTAGAAATAAATGACTGAACATATCTTATTGCAGATCACCCTGCAAACTGTTCCCCCCAACTGAAGTTTTCTGGTACTCCTCAGTCCTGTGTGGGAACAGCAGTGGATTTTAGTTACAACATGCTAAAATCATTTTCCTCTCAGTAGAAATCTTCATCACTTTTCTGCTAGAGAGTAAATAGTACAAACCGGTACCATTTAAAATAAACTTTTGATTGAAAATAATAAAACTACAATTCTAACACCACATTCACTTTACACTCCTGAGAGAGACCCTAGTGCTTAAAGCCAGCAAAGAGAATGACTGGGGGGTGGAGCTAGAGGGGGAGCTATATGGACAGCTTTGCTGTGTGCTCTCTTTGCTACTTCCTGTAGGGAATGAGAATATCACACAAGGATGAATCCGTGGACTGGATACACCTTGCAAGAGAAATGCATATAAAATCCTTTGATATCATATGTGGATGTACACAAAGATTTAAAAAGCTTGCTTGTATTTCATCCTTTACTATAAAATAGTGACATCTTGCAGGTGATTTTAAATTCCTAGAAAATCTAGTCAGTTGGCACAGTCTCAATTTAATTCTGCCTTTAACAACATTTAGATGACTACATTTATTTTATATGGAGAGGTGTCATGTCATCTAAAATAGAAAAGGACCTTCCCAAACAAAACAATAACAAGTGATGTGATGCAAACAGTGTGTTGAGCCTGGGGTCATATACACTGATTATTGACAATTTACCAGTTAAAGGGACAGTCTAGTCAAAATTAAACTTTTATTATTCAGATAGGGAATGCAATTTTAAACAAGCTTCCAATTTACTTTTGTAATAAAATTTGCTATGTTCTCTTGGTATTCTTTGTAGAAAGCTAAACCTAGGTAGGCTCATATGCTAATTTCTAAGCACATGAAGGCTGCCTCTTATCTCTGAGCATTTTGACAGTTTTTTTACAACTAGACAGCGCTTATTCATGTGTGCTATATATATAACATTGTGCTCACTCCTGCGAAGTCACCTAGGAGTCAGCACTGATTGGCTAAAATGCAAGTCTGTCAAAAGAACTGAAATAAGGGGGCAGTCTGCAGAGGATTAGCTACACGGTAAACACAAAGGTAAAAAACAGAATTTATGCTTACCTGATAAATTACTTTCTCTTGCGGTGTATCCAGTCCATTGATTCATCCTTACTTGTGGGATATTCTCATTCCCTACATGAAGTGGCAAAGAGAGCACACAGCAGAGCTGTCCATATAGCTCCTCCCCTAGCTCCACCCCCCAGTCAATCGACCGAAGGTTAGGAGAAAAGGAGAAACCATAGGGTGCAGTGGTGACTGTAGTTTAAACAAAAAAAATTATTTACCTGACTTAATTGCCAGGGCGGGCCGTGGACTGGATACACTGCAAGAGAAAGTAATTTATCAGGTAAGCATAAATTCTGTTTTCTCTTGCAAGGTGTATCCAGTCCACGGATTCATCCTTACTTTTGGGATACCAATACCAAAGCTTTAGGACACGGATGAAGGGAGGGAACAAGACAGGTAACCTAAACGGAAGGCACCACTGCTTGCAGAACCTTTCTCCCAAAATAGCCTCCGAAGAAGCAAAAGTATGGAATTTGTAAAATTTGGCAAAAGTATGCCGTGAAGACCAAGTCGCTGCCTTACAAATCTGTTCAACAGAATCCTCATTCTTGAAAGCCCATGTGGAAGCCACTGCTCTGGTAGAATGAACGGTAATTCGTTCAGGAGGCTGCTGTCCAGCAGTCTCATAAGCCAATCGGATGATGCTTTTCAGCCAGAAGGAAAGAGAGGTAGCAGTCGCTTTCTGACCTCTCCTCTTACCAGAATAGACAACAAACAAGGATGATGTTTGTCTGAAATCTTTAGTTGCTTGCTAATAGAATTTTAAAGCACGAACCACATCAAGATTGTGTAACAGTCGTTCCTTCTTTGAAGATGGATTAGGACACAGAGAGGGAACAATGATTTCCTGGTTAATATTCTTATTAGAAACAACTTTAGGAAGAAAACCAGGTTTGGTACGCAAAACTACCTATCTGCATGGAACACCAGATAGGTCGAATTACACTGCAAAGCAGACAATTCTGAAACTCTTCGAGCAGAAGATATAGCTACCAAAAACAAAACCTTCCAAGATAATAACTTAATATCTATGGAATGTAAAGGTTCAAACGGAACCCCTTGAAGAACTGAAAGAACTAAATTTAGACTCCATGGCGGAGCCACAGGTTTATAGACAGGCTTGATTCTGACTAAAGCCTGAGCAAACGCTTGAACATCTGGTACCTCTGCCAGACGCTTGTGTAAAAGGATAGATAGAGCAGATATCTGTCCCTTTAAGGAACTAGCTGACAAACCTTTCTCCAATCCTTCTTGGAGAAAAGACAATATCCTGGGAATCCTAATCTTACTCCACGAGTAACCCTTGGATTCACACCAACAAAGATATTTCCGCCATATCTTATGGTAAATTTTCCTGGTGACAGGCTTTCTAGCCTGGATAAGAGTATCTATAACTGATTCAGAGAAACCACGCTTAGATAGAATTAGGCGTTCAATCTCCAAGCAGTCAGCCGCAGAGAAACTAGATTTGGATGCTTGAATGGACCCTGAATTAGAAGATCCTGCCTCGTTGGCAGTGTCCACGGTGGAACAGATGACATGTCCACTAGGTCTGCATACCAAGTCCTGCGTGGCCACGCAGGAGCTATCAGAATTACTGAAGCCTTCTCCTGTTTGATTCTGGCTACCAGACGAGGGAGAAGAGGAAACGGTGGAAAGACATAAGCCAGATTGAAGGACCAAGGCGCTGCTAAAGCATCTATCAATGCCGCCTTGGGGTCCCTGGACCCGGATCCGTAAAGAGGAAGTTTGGTGTTCTGACGGGACGCCATCAGATCCAACTCTGGAATGCCCCATAGCTGGGTCAGCTGAGCAAAAACCTCCGGGTGGAGTTCCCACTCCCCCGGGTGAAAAGTCTGACGACTTAGAAAATCCGCCTCCCAGTTGTCTACTCCTGGGATGTAAATTGCTGATAGATGGCAGGAGTAATCCTCCGCCCACCTGATTATTTTGGTTAATTCCTTCAGCGCTAAGGAACTCTTTGTTCCCCCCTGATGATTGATGTACGCTACAGTCGTAATGTTGTCCGACTGAAATCTGATGAATTTGGCCGCCGCTAGTTGAGGCCATGCCTGGAGCGTGTTGAATATCGCTCTCAGTTCCAAAATGTTTATCGGGAGAAGAGACTCTTCCCGAGACCATAAGCCCTGAGCTTTCAGGGAGTCCCAGACCGCACCCCAGCCTAACAGACTGGCGTCGGTCGTTACAATGATCCACTCCAGTCTGCGGAAGCATATTCCCTGAGACAGGTGATCCTGAGACAACCACCAGAGAAGGGAATCTCTGGTTTCCTGGTCCAGTTGGATTTGAGGAGACAAATCTGCATAATCTCCATTCCACTGTTTGAGCATGCACAGTTGCAGTGGTCTGAGATGTATTCGAGCAAAAGGGACTACGTCCATTGCCGCTACCATTAATCCGATTACCTCCATGCACTGAGCTACAGAAGGTCGAGGAATGGAATGAAGAACTCGGCAAGTAGTTAAAAGCTTTAACTTTCTGACCTCGGTCAGAAATATTTTCATTTCTACCGAGTCTATTAGTGTTCCCAGGAAGGGAACCCTTGTGAGCGGGGACAGAGAACTTTTTTCAATGTTCACCTTCCACCCGTGAGACCTTAGAAAGGCCAGTACAATCTCCGTGTGAGCCTTGGCCCTGGGAAAAGACGACGCCTGTATTAAGATGTCGTCCAGATAGGGTGCTACTGCAATGCCCCGCGGTCTTAGTACCGCCAGAAGGGACCCTAGCACCTTTGTGAAAATTCTGGGAGCAGTGGCCAAACCAAAAGGAAGGGCCACGAACTGGTAATGCTTGTCCATAAAAGAGAACCTTAGGAACTGATGATGATCTTTGTGGATAGGAATATGTAGGTACGCATCCTTTAGATCCACGGTAGTCATATATTGACCTTCCTGGATCATAGGTAAGATTGTTCGAATGGTCTCCATTTTGAATGATGGAACTCTGAGGAATTTGTTTAGAATTTTTAGATCCAGGATTGGCCTGAAAGTTCCTTCCTTTTTGGGAACCACAAACAGGTTTGAGTAAAAGCCCAGTCCTTGTTCTGTAATTGGAACTGGATATATCACTCCCATCTTGAGTAGATCTTCTACACAGCGTAAGAACGCCTCTTTCTTTGTCTGGTCTGTAGACAGACGAGAAATGTGGAACCTTCCCCTTGGAGGGGAGTCCTTGAATTCTAGAAGATATCCCTGAGTAACAATCTCTAATGTCCAGGGATCGTGAACATCTCTTGCCCAAGCCTGAGCGAAGAGAGTCTGCCCCCTACCAGATCCGGTCCCGGATCGAGGGCTACCCCTTCATGCTGTCTTAGTAGCAGCTGCAGGCTTCTTGGCCTGTTTACCCTTGTTCCAGCCCTGCAAAGGCTTCCAGGTTGCCTTGGACTGTGAATCATTACCCTCTTGCTTTGCAGCTGCAGAGGTTGAAGCAGGACCACTCCTGAAGTTGCGAAAGGAATGAAAATTAGCCTTGTTTTTAGCCTTGAAAGGCCTATCTTGCGGGAGAACATGGCCCTTTCCCCCGGTGATATCCGAAATAATCTCTTTCAACTCGGGCCCGAAAAGGGTCTTTCCCTTAAAGGGGATATTAAGCAATATTGATTTGGACGACACGTCGGCCGACCATGACTTGAGCCAAAGCGCTCTGCGCGCCATAATGGCGAAACCAGAATTTTTTGCCGCTAATTTAGCTAATTGCAAAGCGGCATCTGTGATAAAAGAATTAGCCAGTTTTAGAGCATTAATTCTATCCATGACTTCGTCATATGAGGTCTCCCTCTGGAGCGACTCCTCCAGCGCCTCAAACCAAAAAGCCGCTGCAGTGGTTACAGGAATAATGCAGGCAATAGGTTGGAGAAGGAAACCTTGTTGAACAAATATTTTCTTTAGTAAACCTTCTAACTTTTTATCCATAGGATCTTTAAAAGCACAACTGTCTTCGATTGGAATGGTTGTGCGCTTGGCCGGTGTCGAAACTGCCCCCTCTACCTTAGGGACCGTCTGCCACGCGTCCCGCCTGGGATCAGTTATGGGGAACATTTTCTTAAAAATGGGGGGGGAACAAAAAGGGACACCTGGTCTATCCCACTCCCTAGCAACAATATCCGCCATCCTCTTAGGGATCGGAAACGCATCAGTGTATACAGGGACCTCTAGATATTTGTCCATCTTACACAATTTTTCTGGGACCACCATAGGGTCATAATCATCCAGGGTGGATAAAACCTCCCTAAGCAATACGCGGAGGTGTTCCAACTTAAATTTAAACGCTAGTGAATCTGATTCTGCCCGCTGAGAAACCTTACCTGAGTCAGAAATTTCTCCCTCAGACATCACCTCCCTCGCTCCCACTTCAGAGTGCTGTGAGGGTACATCAGATAAACCTCCCAAAGCTTCTGACTGCTCCTCATCTCCTCTTAAAACAGAGCTATCGCGCTTTTTAGGAAAAACTGGCAGTTTGGATAGAAAGGCCGCAAGGAAATTATCCATGACTTTCGCTAGTTGTTGCAATGTAATAGGTGCCAATGCACTAGAGGTACTAGGTATCGCTTGAGCGGGCGTAACTGGTGATGACACATGGGGAGAGGAAGGCGGACTATCCTCATTACCTTCTGTCAGAGAATCATCTAGGGCTATATTTTTAAGTGACACAATATGATCTTTAAAGTGTATAGACACATTAGTGCACTTGGGACACATTTTGAGAGGGGGTTCCACCATGGCTTCTGAACACATAGAGCAAGGCTTTTCCTTAGTGTCAGACATGTTGAACAGATTAGTATTATACACAAGCAGGCTTGGAAAACACTTTAATCAAATAAAAATCACAATTTGAATAAACGGTACTGCGCCTTTAACAAATAAAAAGCGCATACAATTTTACAAAAACAGTGAAAAATGTACCAAATCTTTTGAAATTTTCACAGTATGTGCCTAATGCTTCGATATGATTGCACAACAAGTTAACAAACTACAGCACCTTGCCACAGCAACCTGCTGTGGCACTACCTGCCCTTAGGGATTAGTTCTGGGGAAAACAAGCTTCTTTGAAGTCCTCAAACAGTCTCTGGACCCTCCATGTGAAGCAGCATGAACAGCCTGTCAATAGTAACTGCGCAACTGAGGCGCGAAATTAGGCCCCTCCCACTCCAGAGTTGTGAGGCCTTCAAAATCCCAATTAGGTGACTAAAATTATGCCATGTGGGAAAAAAACCTGTAATAAACACATTAAAAGTGTTTAAAAGTGTCTACAATGGTATTTTGTGAAATAAAATAATCGATTGCCCTGCAACAGTGTCAACCAGCCTATTGAGCCCTGTTAAATAAGCCTTAATTCTATACTGAGTTTCAGAACATGGCTTACCCTTCCCACATGGGGATTCCTGTCAGTCTTCTAGCATTAGCATGTCTTGACTAGAAAAAGATGACTGAAACATACCTTAATGCAGTTAAGTCTGCAAACTGTTCCCCCCAACTGAAGTTTTCTGGTACTCCTCAGTCCTGTGTGGGAACAGCAGTGGATTTTAGTTACAACATGCTAAAATCGTTTTCCTCTCAGCAGAATTCTTCATCACTTTTCTGCCAGAGAGTAAATAGTACAAACAGTACAAACCAGTACCATTTAAAAATAAACTCTTGATTGAAGATATAAAAATACAAATCTAACACCACATTCACTTTACCCTCCAGTGGAGAGGCCCTACTGCTAGAGCCGGCAAAGAGAATGACTGGAGGGTGGAGCTATATGGACAGCTCTGCTGTGTGCTCTCTTTGCCACTTCATGTAGGGAATGAGAATATCCCACAAGTAAGGATGAATCCGTGGACTGGATACACCTTGCAAGAGAAAGTATATATTCATATACCCGTGTTGGTTATGCAAAACTGGGGAATGGTAAATAAAAGGGATTATCTATCTTTTTACGCGATAAAAATTCTGGAGTAGACTTTAAGGTTTGCAATGTTTCTGCACACATTATAAGTGAGCAGAGAGATATGTGTATTCGTAGACTCCCATAACTCAAACTTTTCCTAAAGTTTAATCCTTGTGCACTGTGAGGCGAGAATCACTCTTTATCTGTTATAAAGTGGATATTGTGTCACTTACAAGGAGATCTTGCAATGAAATGTGCAAGCGTACTGATTCAAGGAAAAACATTTTTTTTGTTATTGCTAAAATTGCAACTCACGTGAAAATGAAGAACAGTGTTGTGGATCCCACCAAAAATACCGTTGCTGCAGACACAGGTATGTACTTGCTGAATTTGAATGACTTAGTTGTTCCTGCAGGCATCGTGAAGATGTGAGGTTAGATTTAAAGGGGTGCAGCATAGCCCCACACAGAGATGAGTGGAAAAAGGGATAAACTGATGTGAGGGAACAAGAAAGAAAACAACAACAACAAAAAAGTGGTGGGGTAGGAATAGTGAACCTGTCAGTAGCTAATAGACATATTAGTTCTGAAATACTAGTGCCAGAAATATTGGATTTATCATGGGGAAAGTAAAATATACAAAAGAGGAAGGGCAATGACAGGAACAGAGCTGGAGTATGAAAGTTCTGGGTATCCTCACTGTATACAGCCTCCCCTCCTCCTCCAAATCGTGAGGGTGAGGGGAGCAGACAATGTCTTGCAGCCCTGTCCCCCCCTTTCAGTTTGTCTCCCTTCTTGCTGTAATCCCCTGCAAATCCATAATATTGATGTCACTGGAGGATGCAATCTAAGATGTTCAGGCCAGACAATACACTTTCACCACCTTTGAAAGAGAGAAATAGCAAAATGTCATGTTAAGTATCCAAAAAGCATTTAGTTTCAAGTAAAACATTTTTTTTTAAAGTGAATCAAAAAAAAAAAAAAAAAGTGCTCTTTTCTTTTGTTGTAGCATGTCTCTGAAATAATTTCTCAGCCTTATGCTTTTAATTGTAACTCACAATTTAAGTATTTTAATATATATATATATATATATATATATATATATATATATATATATATATATATATATATATATATATATATATATATATATATATATATATATATATATATATATATATATATATATATATATATATATATATATATATATATATACACATTTATATTTTCAGGAACAATAACAAACCCAAACAGGTAAACACCAGTATTCTCCACAGAGAAGTTTGCCAGCTGGGTGGCATTATAAAATAGCCGGGTTGGGGTAATGCAATACCTTGCAACATTTAACTTTCTGTCATATATAAATGTTATCTCAGCTATCCAATGCACAAATTAATAGCAGAATTTAACATTCATTGATTAAAGGATAATTTGAGCAACAAAAATTGAAAAACATTTAATATTAACTAATGTTTGTTTAATATTGGCTCATATTTTACCCAGGTGGTCAGTAAAATCTGCTGGGTGGTGCACCCACTAAATAGGCCCTGTGAAGAACACTAATACATCAAGACTGTTGTAACCTGGAACTTAAACGTCCAAGAGAAAAGCATTTTTGATACATTGCTTAGACTGTACTTGCTTTCATAATAATCTTCAGTCACTGAGTGACTACTATTATGCACTAGACAGCCACACAAAAATTAGAAAAAAATGCAAATACTGTAATTGATGGATTTCTTTTTTTAAACCATGTTCATGGCATTTTCAGTGTGAAATCTAAAGTAGTACCTCTTAACAACAGAACCTGCCAAATATTAAGTGCCAGGTCAATGTTGTTGGCCTAAAGCAGTGATCGTGAACCTTGGCACTCCAGATGTTTCAGAACTACATTTCCCATGATGCTCGCCTGGACTTTAGAGTACCTAAGCATTATTTTTTATTTTGCGATTAAGATAGAGCATGCAATTTTATGCAACTTTCTAATTTACTCCTATTATCAAATTTTATTATTAATTCTCTTGATATCTTTATTTGAAAAGCAAAAATGTAAGTTTAGATGCCGGCCCATTTTTGGTGAACAACCTGGGTTGTTCTTGTTGATTAGTGGATAAATTCACACACCAATAAACAAGTGCTGTCCAGAGTAAAAAAGTGTCTGGCTCCTTAGCTTAGATGCCTTCTTTTTCAAATAAAGATAGCAAAAGGGGGGCGGAGCCGACCATGCCCTGTGATGGCCGCACTTATGTAATGCTCCGTACTTAATTTGGCACCCAAGGGGATAATGCTCGGAAAGAGAGCCCATCACTCAGGCTAATCAGCATTGGAGATGACAGCAGAGACAGCGGAGGGTAACGGAGAGAAAAAAACCATCATGTAAGCTAAATTACCGCACTTTAAACTAACTGAAAGAGCACACCCCTGCTGCAAGACCGGGAAACCCCGGATAGGCCCTCGACCAACACAGTACACAGCAGCGCTGCAGAGGCCCAGATTAAACATTAGAGGACTGGACAGGAGAAGCAGAGCGGTGGTCTGGTGAGTGAGTGGGGTCACGGCCCCGGTTACAGCCCGCAAACCGTTCCGGTCAGACTTTTACACAGCGCCCCTGTTAATTAGGCAGGGAAACCACGTGGTATCGCTTTTTTCATAGCACCATCAAGGCCTCAAAACGGATTACCACATACCTGTTAGGCTATAAGGGGGCAGTAATATATAGCCTTCAATACAAATTGACAAATATACTATTGACTGCCCAAATAAGGCAACTAACAGCTTCAGGGTTTGCTACACAGATCAACATCAGCCCTTCTTCTAACTAGCAGGCCTAATAGAGAATAATCCATTCCGGATAAGCTAAAGTAAAACCGCCCTGCAATTGAAAGGGAACTTTGAGAAAAACACAAATAAGACCTTCTTGAAGTTAAGAGCACTATAAGAAACTACTCTTTATTAGCTAACAGACATTGAAAGCAACCCCACATCTTGAAAATAACTTTTATGTTATAACAAACAAACATACATACATAGGAGGATAAAACAGCCACTGACTCTTTTACTGTTTAATATCACTGGGAAGAGCAATAGCCACTGAAAGGGAATAAAACATCAGGGAAAGCTGCAGTTCTCTTTTATTCTTATTTCCTTTTCACAAAAGAATACCCCTAGAACAGAGACCGCGACGCACAGGGCTTTCTGGGGCTGTTGCTTAGACTCTGAAAGATAAATCATAAGAATCAACTCTCAGCTATCAAACTGGTAGGATATACAGGGTATTACAAGAGCCCTCATTACATAACTTGTATTCATCCAATCTATCTAAAATGGCAGCAAGAAAACTAAACAGAGCCGACAAGGGTTCTAAAATAACAAACACGCAAAGCAATAAGACGAACACCTTTTTTCAAAAACTGCAAGCAACACCCACCGCAGAGGGAGAGGAATCTCAGCAGTTACAGGAAGAGGGCCCAGATACCCCACCTCATCAGAGAGACTCCCCTATAACTAGAGCTGATCTGAAGGAACTACCTATGAGAACAGATCTAACCAACTTTTTTCAACAAGTCAATCAAGTATTAAAAGACGGCCTCTCCGGAATAAAGAAAGAGGTGGCGGAGTTGGGAGGGAGAGTAGCATATCTGGAGGAACAAGATGAAGAAACCACCTCCACTCTAGATCTTCTTACAAGGAAAATCGACACACAAGAATCGCAGATAGAGTTTCTCAATTCTAAATTGGAAGATTTGGATAATAGAGGGAGAAGGCAAAACTTGAGGATAAGGGGGTATACAGGAGAAAATATCCTCAGATAAGCTACCAAATTTTCTACAAAAAGTTTTCAAACACCTGATTGGTGACCAAGAAATGGAAGATATACTACTGGACAGAGCTCACAGAGCCCTGAGACCGCCCCCGAGAAATGGAGAACCCCCAAGAGATGTTATTCTCCGATTCCATAAGTACACAGATAAAGAAAGAATTATGTCTATGACGAGAAAGCAACAATCTTTCCAAATCGACGGGCAAAAATTACAATTCTATGCCGACCTTAGCCCCATCACACTTCAAAATTGGAAGGAGGTGAGATGTCTTACAAACCACTTAAAGGAACAAGGCTTGAACTATAGATGGGGATTTCCATTCAGTATCAAAGTAATGAAAAATAACAGACTAATCACATACAGATTATCCGATAATCTGGAACAATTTTGTAGATCTCTAGACATCCCTCCCCCTTCGCTCCCCCCTCTGGATCCACCTGGAAGTACTACTCGGAAAGAGGATACTACTCAACTACAACCTCAAAGACCCCACTGGAGAAAAGTGCCCAAGAAAAGATCTAGAGACATATCCACAGCACAAAATACACCAAGTTCAGAACCAGAAACCGGCTGAGAGTCATATCTAGCTAATACAGGATTTAGTCACCAGAAATGGTCTGAACCTCTTCATTAAGAGCCAGGAAGGGTTTCCCCTGAAGTAAAATGACTGCTGGGGATCCACTCTTCCTATTTATGATTGCTTTACTTATGAATACTCTGCTTGTTTATGTCTTGCTAATTTAATTTTTCTTTCCACAGCATCTCACTGAATATGAACATCATAAATAATATGACTGATTTGTCTAAATACAAAGTACTGATACATATGAGTGTTACCCTACGGGTGCAATTCAACCCTTCTGGTTGAATTATTACCCCAACGACTCCCTCCATAGGGATAGAGTCTAGTTACAGGATTTTTAATCCCTTGTTATATTCTGTTAATATGTTAACTAAGTTATTTGTTTTAACCGAATCTCTAAAGCTTGTT